>NC_056737.1:1033930726-1034028226 GCF_019279795.1 Protopterus annectens
ACTGAGAGGTGTGCTTTGTATGCCTACATTATCCACCACACTGCCAGGTTTAGAGTCCTGAATTGGCTGTGCAGGACCTGATTTTGTTGGGACAGTAGATAAGAGGTAAGGTCCAGGCTGGACACCAGCACTAGCGGGGCCAGTCTGGGGCAATCAGTATCGTCTCTGGCTTCTCCAGTCTGACCTTTAGGAGTAACTTGGGGAGAGAAGCAGTGGAGGAAAGGCATATACTGATAGTTATTTCCAGCTGAAAGATAGGGCATCCACTTTCCATGCTCGTCTGTGATAAGTCCTTCTGCAGAATCTTTGTAGTTGTGAGGGGAGGCAAATAGATCTATGTCCAGGCATCCCCATTTCCTTGTTATCATGCTGAAGACTTGTGGATCCAGCTGCCACTCGTGGGGATCCATGAGGTTTCTCCTTAGTTTATCTGCCAGAGTATTTTCCTTTCCTGGCAGGAACTGTGCCTGCAGATTAACTTGATAAGTCAATGCTGTGTCCTACAAAGCCACGGCTAGTCTGCAAAGAGAGTAAGAATGTGTGCCCCCCCCCTGCTTGTTTATATACCACATGGCCGTGGTGTTGTCTGCCCATCAGTAGTTGTCCCGGATGAAGTAGGTGCTTGAAGGCCGTCAGGGCATTTTGAACAGCTAGCATCTCTGATTGATATGTAGATGCATTTGGGTTGCAGACCATATGCCCTGAATGCATCTTCCTGCCATGTGGGCCCCCCAGGCATAATCTGAAGCATCCATTAAGTTTTGCCTGGCTGGAGGTAATGTGAATGGCTGTCCCTTGTTCTGGTGACAAGCCTTCGCCCATCATCGAAACTCCTGTTGCAGGCAAGGAATGAGAGTAATCACTGTTTCCATGCTGTGGCAATGTTGAGTCCAAATACTTTAGGTACCATTGAAGTTTCCTCATATGCAGTACTGCATATGGAATTAGTAGGATGCAGGATGCCAAGAAGCCCAACGCCTGCAGAATTTTTCTTGCAGATAACTGGGCCTTTGTTGCCATTATTTTGAAATAGGTAGTCAGTTGCCTTTGTCTGGCATGAGATAAGCCATCTGGGCAGTTGTATTTAAGCTTGCACCCAGGAATATTATCTCTTGAGAGGGTACTACTTTTGATTTCTTTTCGTTGACTGTGTACCCTAGGCATGTTAAGACGTCTTTTCACAAACGCCAGATGCTGTAGAAGGATGTCCTTGTTCTCTGCTTGAATTAGGCAGTCGCTCAGGTAAGGATATATTTGTATTCCTCTCTGTCTGCAGAATGCAATTACTGGTGCCAGGCACTTTTAAAGACCCTGGGAGCAGAAGATAAGCCAAAGGGCAGTGCAGAGAATTGGTAATGCTTTGAGCCAGCCTTGAATCTGAGGTATCTTCTGCATGATTGCCTGATTGGGACATGCAGGTATGCCTCTTAGGTCTAAAGTCACAAGCCAAGCATTCGTGTCCAGCATGGGCAAAAGCTGTTTCAAGGTCAACATTTTGAATTTTGGTATATCCAGGAATGTGTTTAGAATAGATAGGTCCAGTATTGGTTTCCAGGCTTTGTCCTTTCTGGGTACTATGAACAGTCAAGTAAAATCCTTGTCCCTGCTCTTGCTCTGGTACTTGCTGAATGGCCCCCCATGTCCATGAGGGATGAGACTTGTTTTTGTGCCTCTGCCCATTGGTTTTTTGGCAGATCTGGTCAACCATTTGCCTTTGGCAGGGTATGGAAGTGTAAATTGTAGCCTTGTGACACTGTTTAGAACCCATTTGTCCTGGGTTATTAATGTGCCGATTTTGAGGAAAAAAGTGCTATTTTTTCCCCCCCTAAGGGTGCTGCCAGGAGATAAGTGCTTGGTGCAGGCAGGGGGAAGTCATTGGGGCTGTTTCCTGTAAGGTTGTGATTTGTCTTCTCCACTTTTGGAGGTAGAAGCACCCCATTGGTTTGACCTGTGTGAACCTTGCACCTGGGATCTGCCTCTAGGGTGTCTGGATCTGCCTCTTTGAGGTCTGACACAGGAAAGGACCAATTCTTTGTATGCCAGTGTCTACTAAACCTAGGTGGCTGTACTTGTAAAAAAATCCTTGACAGTTTTCATTGATTTAGCTTTGTCCTCCATTTTCTTTAACACCTCTTCTGCCTCAACACCAAACAAAGTATCATGCTGTGAAGATGCATCTAATAATTTAACTTTGACATGATCAGGCAGATTTTGTTCCTTTAACCAAGCATGCCTCCTAATTACAGAACCCGTAACTGTGGCCCTGCAGGAGGCCTCTAGAGAATCAAAACCACATTGCAAAGTAAGCTTTCCAACTTGTTCAAGCTGCATGCAATAAATCCTGAATTTCCTTGTTTTCTGCACAGAGTTTAACATTTCTGTTTAAGCAATGCCATGACATGTTGCTGATATTTGAGCATATGAAACTGACAGTTTAAGGCCCTTATAGCCAAGGTAGCAGATGTGTAAACCTTTTTTCCCCATCTATCCACTGCCTTAGAATCCCTGTCAGAGGGGGTAGGGTATTTTGCAGCAGAAGCCTTAACCCCTTTGGGACCCTGTGAAATAGTTTCTGGGTCTGCAGCAGGGTTTTTGAAAAGGAATTTATGAGAGTCAGGAACCCTGTAATATCTGTCAGGCTTAACAGGAGCTGGAGATGAGGAGTGAGGAGTCAGGAGTCAGGGGTCAGGCTAGACTCTGAAAACACATCTACAATGTCTAACACAGGTGGAATGGCTAGGGGCCTGTGTTTAGGTAGTAAAAGGAAGTCCCTGAGCCTCTTTAGATTCTGAAAAATCTTGGCTCTCCCAGTGGAAGTGCTCCCTCGTGGTATGAAAGGTTTTCCCAAAAGAACAGTCCTCAGGAGGAGAAGCTGAAGTAATAGATTCTTCAGCATCAGAATCCTCATTGGGGGGGGGATATTCCTAATCAGAAGAAATAGAAACCTGATCTGAACAGTCAGAGTCTGTCTCTTGCCTAGGCCTCTTATCAGGAGGGGAATGGGAACCCCTGATCAAGGTAATCATCTTCGGCCATTTTGAGCATCTGCTTTTTGGGCATGGAGGCCTGTCCACGTGGCTCTTGAGTTTCTTTGCCTTTGAGCGTGCTTTAGTCTTTGCCTTTGAAGTGGTTTAATGTATAGATGTTTAGGTCTGAATACATCCTCAGAAGCCGGTGCCTGCTCAGCGGCTCCGGACCCATATGAAGGAACAGGGTCAGAGGCTCCAATACCTTGAGCTTCCAGCAGCATAGCAGACTCCACGTGGGAGCTGGTAGCGGCCTGTGACTCTGAAGTGGCAGGCGTCAGGGGCTGCAAAAGCGCCTCACTGAGAACCAGCGACTAGCTTAGGAGAAGCTTCATCGGTTTTGGACCTCAGTTGTCTTATCTTTTCCTTTGCGTTTTTTGTGAACTCCGGTAGTCGGATGGCTATCAGACATTTCTGTATAATTAAACCTGCATCCAAAATAGTTTAATGCAAAATCATACCGAAGCTTCATAGTGCGTTGGCTAAATCTAGCACAAAACCGACAACCTGAAACGTTATGGTCAGGGCCGAGGCAAGGAATACAGTAAGAATGAAAGTCCTTATGAGGTATTTGCTTTCCACAAGAAATACAATTAACTTTTTCTGACATTGGTCTGGAGCAAGAAAAGAGTTTCCCCAACGGGGCACTTAGCTTTAATGAAGACTTCGGATCAGAAATTCGAACACGAAAATCTCAGGAGTCGGCCGACCGGCACTTGCAAACTGCTTCTGCTTTGGATGCCGTGCGGCAAGAAAGATGGAAGAAAATGGCGTCAGCTGCATCTTTTATATCCCCGATGACCTGACGTCAGCGACGGGGCGACAGCAACCGACGCAGGACCCAAGACTTTGGAATTCAGGCCGACTGAGGGCAACCTGCCAGCAGGATTACCCAAATGTAATGACTGCAACAGTGAAACACGAAGAAAGTACAGTTTTGTACCTACCATAAATGTAGATGTCCGAACAGGATAGCATCTGCAGTCATAACAAATGGGTTGTCCTGTCGTCAGGCAGCCCTTCGGTCGGCCGGATTCCAAAGTCTGGGTCCGGCTTCGGCTGATGTCGCACTTCACCCGACGTCATCTCTGCTGGTCTTCGGGTATAAAGGCATCAGCCGACGCCATTTTCCTCAGTGTTTCTTGCCCCAGATGCCAGTTGCCCTCTTGGAAAGCTAAATTTTGGATAAATGCCAATGTTTCCAAAATAGTAGAAGGCAAACACAAATAATAAGCATGTATGTACATATATACAAACAAATACACCATAAGAGACTCCCCCAGCTAGCTATTAGGAGGGTAAATACCCTAGGAGTACCACAGAGGAAGGAGGGTAATCCTGACTGCAGATGCTATCCTGTTCGACATCTACATTTATGGTAGGTACAAAACTGTACTATGTCCTTCAAGGATGCATCTGCAGTCATAACAAATGGGTAGAATACCATAGCCAAACTAGGCAGGAGGAAGAAGAATTATGGTGTAGTTAGGATCCCTTGCAGTACAGCAGTGGCAAACCCTGCTCGGGATCTGGAGTATAGAGGTAAATTATAATGCTTGGCAAATGTATGCACGGAGGTCCAAGTAGCCGCCTCAATAATGTCCTTGGTTGCCACTCCTCGTAAGAAAGCTGTGGTAGTGGCTGTAGCCCTTGTAGAATGAGGTCTTATGTTCTGTGGAATTGGTTTTCCATGGTAGGAGTAACAGAATCTTATGCAATTTCCTATCCATTTGGAGATTGTCTGTTTGGAAATTGCTTTTCCTTCCCTTCCTGTTGCATAGGCTACTAAAAAGCTGGTCAGTTTTTCTGTCACCTTTGGTTCTGTCCAGGTAGTAGCGTAACTGTCTATGTACATCCAAGGTATGCAGCAGTCTTTCCCCCCTGTTCTGTGGATTGGGAAAGAAGGTAGGTAGGTGGATTGCCTGGTTTAAAGACACTCTGGATACCACCTTAGGCATAAATGTAGGATTAGTTCTCATGGACACCCTATCTTGATGGAAGATTAGGAAGGGTTGTACTGCCATTAAGGCCTGTAGTTCCGAAACCCTCCTTGCTGAAGTAATTGCCAGTAGGAAAGCTGTTTTCCATGATAGGTGTTGAAGATCTGATGTTGCTGCTGGTTCAAATGGAGGGAGTGTCAATTTTTCTAGCACAAAGTTCAAGTCCCATGCTGGTAATGGTGGTTTCCTAGGAGGTTTTACATTCTTGATCCCTATGAGGAACTGCCTGAGTAGAGGATGCGAAAAGACAGGTGGATTGAAGCTGTATTCTGCTGAAACAGCTGATGCATGTATCTTGATGGAGGAATAGGACAGGCCTGTATGTAGAAGCTCTGCCAAGTACTCCAGGATGTTAGCAATATCTATTTTCGACACATCTTTTCCTCTTTCAGTACTCCAAATGACAAACCTTTTCCATTTTCCTGCATAGTTCCTTCTTGTTGAAGGTCTGCGGGCTTCAAGGATAATGTCTTTAACCCTTTGGGATAGGTCTGGGTTAGTTGCTGCTATGTGATGTTCCAGGCAGTCAGTTGCAAGGTTTTTAGGTTTGGGTGCATGATGTTGTAGTTGTTCTGAGTTAACATCAAAGGCATCAGGGTATTGACCACATTCTCCCTGAGACCTGCTCCTCAGCAATGGATACCAGTGTTGTCTTGGCCAATTCGGAGCTATCAGGATTATCCTTGGGCGCTCCTCTGATTTTCAGTAGTACCTTGTGCATCAAAGGAAGAGGTGGAAATGCATATGCTGTCAGGCCTTTCCAACTGAAGGATAGAGAGTCCACCTTCCATGCAAGTGGGTGGTATGTCCTTGTGCAGAATTTTTTGAGCTGGTGATTGAGTGGGGATGCAAATAGGTCTATTTGTGGCATTCCCCATTTCTTTGTGATGGCCTTGAAGATGTCCGGGTGTAGCATCCATTCGTGAGCATCCGAGGTGGTTCTGCTTAACATGTCTGCTAGGGTGTTTTCTTTTCCCGGCACAAATATTGCCTGTAACTGGATGTTGTAGCTCAGAGCCATATTCCAAAGGTCCAGAGTCATTCTGCATAGGGGGTATGAATGAGTGCCTCCCTGTTTGTTGATGTACCACATGACTGTGTTGTCTGTCCTTATCATTAAATGGCCTTCTTTGAGGAATGGTCTGAATTTCTGGATTGCTAGTTTTACTGCCAGCATTTCTTTTTGGTTTATGTGCCGGTGCAGCTGGTCTGGAGTCCACAATCCTTGTATGCATTTGTCCAACATGTGCGCCCCCCAGCCTAGGTCTGAGGCGTCCGTTGTGATGGTTTGGCTTGCTTGAAAGTTGTGGAAGGGCAAGCCTGGGTTTGACTGGCATGCTTGAGCCCACCATAGGAACTCCTGTCTCAGGCATGGGATTAGTGGGATTTCGGTTTCTAAGCTGTGCCTGTGTTGAGACCATAAATTCTTTAGGTACCACTGTAGCTTTCTCATATGCAGTCTGGCATGTGGGACCAAGATTATGCATGATGCCATGAAGCCCAAGGCCTGCAGTACTTTTCTTGCTGTTAAGTTTGTTCTGCTTTGCTAATGCCAAGAAGTAAAGAGGGAGCTGTTTTTGTTTTTCTGCAGTTAGGAATGCCATTTGTTTTACTGTGTCCAATTCCGCACCCAAGAATGTTCTTGTTTGGGATGGTGTATCAGTCTTGACTTTTGTAAATTGACTGTGTATCCCAGGGCTTGTAGTAAGCAAATGACTCTTTGTAAATCTGTTGTCAGCTTGCTTTTGTTGTCCGCTTGTAACAGGCAGTCGTCCAGGTATGGATAAATTTGGATTCCCTGTAGCCTGCAGTGAGCGATTACTGATGCCAGGCATTTTGTGAATACTCTGGGCGCAGTAGATAAGCCAAAGGGCAATGCTGAGAATTGATAATGCTCTGATCCTGCAAGAAATCTGAGGTATCTTCTGCAATTTGGTCGTATGGGGACGTGCAGGTATGCCTCCTTGAGATCTAGAGTTACCAGCCAACACTCCTTGCCCAGCATGGGAAGAAGTTGCTGTAGGGTCAGCATTTTGAATTTTGGGACAATGATGTATGTGTTTAAGACGGACAGGTCGAGAATAGGTCTCCAACTTTTCTTTTCTTGGTACTAGGAAGAGTCTGGAGTAGAATCCTTTGCCCTGTTCTGTTATTGGTACTCTTTCCACAGCTCTCATCTTTGTTAATTGCGCTATCTGCTTTAGAGCTTCTGTTTTTCGATTTGGAGGTAGGTTTGGCATTCCTCTTTACTGGTAAGGTGTGGAAGTGGAACCTGTAGCCTTGGTCTATGGTTTGCAAAATCCACTTGTCTTTTGTGATATAGTGCCAATTTTTCGAAAATAAGGCTAACTTTCCGCCTAAAGGTGCTGCTATTTGCTCCCTGGTAGGCGGTGTCAGAGCCAAGTCACTGTGATTGTCCTGTTGCAGTGGCAGTGGTTGTGTCTGTGCCTCGGTTATTGCCTTGCCACGGTCGTCCTCTGTAGGCACCTCCTCTGGATTGATTTCTGCCTCTAGAGCGTCTATTCCTGCCTCTTTGAGATTTTGAGGAGTCTGGAAAGGACCAATTTTTGCAGGCCAGTTCCTGCTAAACCTTGGGGGCTGAACCTGTAAGAAATCCTTAACTGTTTGTACAGATTTTGCCTTCTATTCCATTTTCTTCATTACTTGCTAAGCAGGTGTACCAAATAGACTGGCCTTATCCATAGGAGCATCTAACAGCTTTGCTTTAACATGATCCGCAAGACCTGTTCTTTCAACCATGCATGCCTTCTTATCACTGTGCCAGTCATGGCTGATCTAAATGAAGCCTCCAGTGCATCATAGCCACATTTTAAAGAATGGTTACTAACCTGCTGAATGTTATTCACCATTTCTAAAACATATTTCTTATCTAAGGAGTCATCAGAGGACAGCTTCTTAGTTAACTGATCAAGCATAAACTCTTGGTATTGGATCATATGAAACTGACAGTTTAAAGCTCTAGCTGAGAGAGTAGCAGAGGTGTAAACTTTTTTCCCCCATCTCTCTAAGGACCTGGATTCCCTTTCAGAAGGAATACGTTTTTTTGCTGAGGTCGAGGCTACTGCCTTAGGCCCCTGGGATATAGTCTCAGGATCTGCAAGTGGGGCCTTGTATAGGTGGTGATGAGTGTCTGGTACCCTGTAAAATCTATCTGGTTTGGCAGGGGCTGGAGATAAAGTATCAGGAGCAGTGCAAACATCATTAAATGCATCATCCACAACAGGCAGTACTGGAGGTATAGCTAAGGGCCTATGTTGTGGTAAGTGCAGAAATGTCCTAAGCCTTTTTCTTGAATCTGAGAAATCTTGTCCCTGCCATTGGAAATGTTCTCTCATGGCATGTAAGGTTTCCCCAAAGGAAAATTCCTCTGGTGGAGAGGCAGATGGAATGGATTCTTCAGCATCGGAATCTTCATAAGTAGAAAAGGAGCCTCTGGCTGATCTGTAATGTCTGAGTCATCCGAAGAATCATCAGAGGACACTGGCTCGGGGCTCTGCTCTAGGTCTCTTTTCTGGGGGCTGAGAGGCCCTGTCTGGGTGAGATTGGGATGCCCTAATTAAGGATATTAAATCCTCTGCCAGAGTAAGCATTTGTGAACTAGAAGTGGGCCTGTGTGAGGGGGCTTAACAGGCACTGATTTAACAGTTTTGGTTGCTTTAGCCCTGGCAAAGCCTTAATAGACATGGCTGCAGGAGGCCTAGCAGCACCACGTGCTGGGGTAGAGACATCCAAAGGGATGGTGTCTGATAAATCACTAGGAACCACAGTAGTAGGCAAAACTTCTGAGGCCGATTCAACTAAGGTAGCAGGAGCCTCAGTAGTAGTCATGGATTCGCTGAAGATTGACCGTTTCGCCGAAACCGCGGACCGCGAAAGTGTCGGTCTTTTTCTTTGCGTTTTAACAATTTGGGTAGTCGGAGGATCCGACGGCATAATGTACGCAAAATCTGAGCCGAAAAACTGTTCAGCAAACTCCGACCGATGCCTAAGCGTTCGTCGGTTGAAGGAAGCACAGGCCGAACAGGCTGCTACGTCATGGTCTGGGCCTAAGCAAGGCAGGCAGTAAGAGTGGAAATCTTTATGAGGTATTTGTTTCCCACAAGTTAAACAGTTATTGACTTTTTCTGACATCGGCTGAGGCAAGAAAGAGTCCCCAACGGGGTACTTAGCTTTTTAGAAGTCTTCGAAGAAGTATTCGGTAGTAGTAATCTCTGGATCTGACCGACCGGCACTTGCGAACAGCTTCTGCTTCGGGCGCCACGCGGCAAGAAGGACTGAGGAAAATGGCGTCGGCTGATGCCTTTATACCCGAAGACCAGCAGAGATGACGTCGGGTGAAGTGCGACATCAGCCGAAGCCGGACCCAGACTTTGGAATCCGGCCGACCGAAGGGCTGCCTGACGACAGGACAACCCATTTGTTATGACTGCAGATGCATCCTTGAAGGACATCATCTGGCAGTTTAAGGCCCTAACTGCCAAGATTGCAGATGTATAAACCTTCTTTCCCCCATCTATCCAGTGCCCTTGAATCTCTGTCAGAGGGGGTAGGATTTTTTGCTGTTGAGGCCTTAACTCCCTTTGGACCCTGTGAATAGTTTCAGGGTCAGCAGCAGGGTTTCTAAATAAAAATTTGTGCGAGTCAGGGATCTTGTAATATCGGTCAGGCTTGCTGGGAGCCGGAGGTAAGGAGTCAGGAGTCAGGAGTCAAGCTTGACTCAGAAAACACACTATCCACAATGTCTAAAACAAGGGGTAGGGCTAAAGGCCTGTGCTGAGGGAGAAGGAAATCCCTGAGCCTATTTTTTGATTCTGAGAAATTTTGACTCTCCCAGTGGAAATGTTCCCTCAAAGTATGCAAGGTTTCTCCAAATGAATAATCCTCAAGAGGTGATGCAGAAGAGATAGATTCCTCTGCATCAGAATCCTCATTGGGAATTATAGATAATTCCTCATCAGAAGAAACAGAAACCTGATCTGAAGATTCATGATCAGTGTCTTGCCTAGGCCTCTTATCAGGAGGGGGTTGGGAACCCCTGATCTAGGTAATTGGGTCTTCAGCCATTTTGATCATCTGTTTTTTTAGGCACTGTGGCCTGTGCACGTGGCTCATGCATCTTTTTTTAGAAGTTGCTTTTGTCTTTGGTTTTGCAGCTGTCGTCTGTTTTATATAAAAATGTTGAGGCCTGAATACACCCTCAGAAGCCGGTGCCTGCTCAGCGGCTCTGGACCCATCCGAGGGAGACATATCTGTGGGTACAATACTTTGAGTATCTTGCGGCCTGCCAGACTCCACATGGGTCTCGCCAGGGGCCGGCGACTTGAAAGTAGAGGTTATCAGGGGCTGTGAAAGCACCTCACTGAGTACCAGCGACGGGCTTAGGAGAAGCTTCATCGTTTTTGGACCTTGATGGTCTCTCTCTGTCCTTTTCTTTGCATTTTTTGTGTACTCTGAATGCTATCAGACGACATTTCAGGGTAGCTAAATCTGTTTCCAAAATATTCTTGAGACAAAAATATACCAACACTTAATAGTGCGTTGGTTAAACCTAGCACAAAACAGACAGCCAGGCACGTTATCAGGGCCTAGGCAAGGAATACAGTATAAATGGAAATCCTTATGAGGTATTTGCTTCCCACAATACAATTAACTTTTTCTGACATCGGTATGGAGGAAGAAAAAAGTTTCCCGAACAGGGTACTTCGCTTAAGTGAAGACTTCGGTTCTGAAACTTGAAAATTCAAAGAGTTGGCCGACTGGCACTTGCGTACTGCTTCTGCTTCGGGCACCGCACGGCAAGAAAGACCAAAGAAAATGGTATTGGCTGCTTGTTTTATACCCCTGACGTCATGGATGAGGAGACAGCAACCGACGCAGGATCCAAGACTTTGGAATTCAGGCCGACTGAGGGCAATCTGCCAGCAGATTACCCAAATGTAATGATTGCAACTTTGAAACACGAAGAACATCTGCCCTTCCATCAAATTCTGAATCTGTGTGCACAAGGCTCAGATGTGAAGTACTCACCAGTCAATAATGGAACTGACCCTGTTTTCACAGTAAGTATTAGTCTTACAGCTCATTTCCAAGCACTCATTTCAATAGGGAGCAGCCCACAGCACAACTTGATGCTTGAATAACGCATGTTTTACCTGTTTACTTACAAATTTAAATGGATAAGTGCAGCAGTTAAGCACACCCTTTCCAAGCATGAATGAGCAAAGTGAAAGTAGATGAAACAGACTGTCAATAATTATGTAACAAAACAATTATATAGTACAATTCCAATGCACTTACATGGCGAAACAATTGTACAACAGTTCATAGGTAGGTACTAGGCTATCGGCCCAAGGGCCTACGTAAGCCTAGCCAGCAAGGTACCATAGCTTACGCCACCCAAGAAAGTTATTTTCCTGCGCCACTGTCCAGCAGAGACACAGAAGTGATCCTCGAGGTGTATTTCCTATTTCCCATACACTCATCAAGATTTTTCTTGAAGACTGCTAATGAACATTGCTTGACCTACATGGGTAGCTTGTTCCAGAGTATAGGAAGTCTCTGGGACAGGAATCTATCCCTCCAGCATGTCCTGTTTATTGTGGTGACAAGGTTTAGGTCCCTAGAGCGTGTAGATTGGAGGGGATTGGGATTTCTTTAGGTGTAGCATGTCCAACAGCTCTGGGTTTGACATAGCTTTATATGTTAGGCAGAGATCACCTCGGAGAAGGCAATGTGCTACAGATTTAAAGCTGGAGTTTTTTGAGGCGGTCAGTGTAGAGCATTTGTTTGAGGTCAGTAATCCTCTTTGTGAGGTACTTCTGTGGCCTTTCCAGCTCCTGCAGATGTCTTGTGAGGTACATTCCAAAAGGGGCATTGTACTCTATTAATGGGTCTAATGTGTGACAAGTAGAGGGGAATAATGACCTTTTTTCCTGGATGAGAACCCTTTTATGAGGTGTGCCACGTAGAAGGACTTCCAGACTAGTGTGGCGATGTGACTATCAAAGGAGAAACTACTAACCACCTAGGTCCCAAGGTCTCATCACGCATTCGGTGTTAAGTAGATTGCTGCCTATGTGGTAGTTCATGGGTACAGAGTTTTTACCAAAGGGGATGACGTTTGGCATTGAGCTTGAGGCCATGGCTCTGACACCAAGCATTTGTCTCAGCGAGGCCCATCTGTAGGATGTCCACATCATTTGGGGACTTGACTATGGCTCCTAGTTTGCAATCATCTGTGAACTTCATTAGCCAGAGGACTTCTGTGCTAGCCTGTACTTCAGAGAAGTAGATACCAAACAGGAGAGGTCCCAGGACGGAACCCTGTGGCACTCCACTTGTCACTGCCTTGAGGTCAGATTTTGAGTCTGCAACTTTTACAGTGTGGGTTCTGTCAGTGAGCCAGTTGGCGACCCATCTTGTGACGTAGGGACAATACACATTTATAATTTAAAAGTCTATCACAGCAAATATAAGTATGATTGCGGAAAGTGTCAGAATAAGACTGGATCCAGTACAGAAAGTGGAGTTAGTGGTTAAGAATAATTATACAATGACTGGCCATAAACATTCAAAAAAGTACAGTTTTGTACCTACCATAAATGTAGATGTTCGAGTGCTAATACAGCTGCAGTCATAACAGATGAGTTCTCCTGCCGTCAGGCGGGTCCTCGGTCGGCCGAATTCCAAAGTCTAGGTCCGGCGTCGGTTGTCGTCGCTTCTTCCCTGACAGTGCGACAGGGATATAAAGGAACCAGCCGACGCCATTTTCTTCAGTTTTTCTTGCCCCAGATGTCAGGTGCCCCCAGAAGGAAGCCAATACATAAATTTGTGTAATAAAGCAATGCAATATAATCAAAATACAGTAGTTGCAAGCAAATACACCATAAATGAATACCCCAATCAGGTTGTATGAGGTGTTAGCCAATAGGCCCGTCCCAAGCGGGGAAGGAGGGAGGGAAACCTGGACTGCAGCTGTATTAGCACTCGAACATCTACATTTATTGTAGGTACAAAACTGTACTATGTTCATCGTGCATACAGCTGCAGTCATAACAGATGGGTAGAATCCCAAAGCTAAGAAGGGGTGGTAGGCACTAGGTGGAACTAGGAGGAGCCAGGATGCCCTGCAAGACTGCAGTGGCAAAGCCTGCTATAGTTTTGGAGTATAATGGTAGGTGGTAGTGCTTGGAGAAGGTAAGCACAGAACTCCAAGTGGCTGCTTCCAAAATATCTTTGGTAGAAACTCCTCTGAGGAAAGCTGCAGAGGTGGCTGTGGCCCTTGTGGAGTGAGATCTGATGCCTGTAGGTACAGTTTTGCCATGAAAAGAATAGCAAAAGCGTATGCAGTGGGCTATCCATTTTAAGACTGTCTGTTTGGAAATTGGCTTTCCTTGAGCTCCTATAGCACAGGACACAAAGAGCTGTTCTGATTTTCTGAAAGGCTTTGTTCTGTCCAAATAACGCAGTTGTCTGTGGATGTCCAAGGAATGTAGTAATCTCTCCCCTTTGTTTTGAGGATTAGGATAAAAGGTAGGTAAGTGTACGGCCTGATTCAAAGCTACCCTGGATACCACTTTTGGCATAAAGGATGTATTGGTTCGTAAGGAAACTCTGTCCTGATGGAAGATGATAAAAGGCTGCACCAGCCATGAGAACTTGTAGCTCTGAAACTCTACGAGCTGAGGTAATAGCCAGAAGGAAAGCTGTTTTCCAGGACAAATATTGCAAATCTGATGAGGCAGCTGGCTCAAAGGGAGGCAAGGTCAGTTTTTCCAGAATGAAACTGAGATCCCAAGCAGGTATTGGTTGTTTCCTTGGGGGTTTTAGGTTCTTAGCCCCTCTGAGGAACTGTCTTAAGAGAGGGTGAGAGAATAAGGGTGGATCAGTGTTGTATTCTGCAGAAATGGCTGAGGCATGGATTTTGATGGAGGAGAATGAAAGTCCACTGCTTAGCAGCTCAGCTAGATACTGTAGTATTTGAGGTAAATTCAGTTTTCCAGGATCCTTGCCCTTTTTCTCATTCCAGACACAAAACCGTTTCCATTTTGCGGAGTAAGCTTTTCTAGTTGACAGCCTTCTGGCCTCCAAAATGACATCCTGCACCTCCTTGGAGAGTAGGGTCTGCTGTGATGCTAAGGAATCTTCCATGCGGCTAGAGTGTTTTTAGCTGGCTGTGAAGAGTTTTGAAGCTGTGCTGAGTCAGGAGAAGAGGCATTAGAGGCAGAGTCCATGGTGGGGAACGAGTCAGGCTCCTCAGGAGTGGGTACCAGTGTTGTCTTGGCCAGTCTGGAGCAATGAGAATCATCTTTGGTCTGTCTGTTCTGGTTTTCAATAGAACTTTGGGCAGCAGAGGAAGAGGTGGGAAGGCATAAACTGTCATTGATGTCCAACTGAAAGAGAGAGCGTCCACTCTCCAGGCCTTTGGATGGAAAATCCTTGAGCAGAAATTTGTCAATTGGTGATTTTTGTGGGAGGCAAAGAGATCTCTGTCTGGCCTTCCCCATGCTTGGATCATCTCTGTAAAAACTTTTGGATGCAACTTCCATTCATGTGGATCTGTCATATTTCTGCTTAGGTTGTCTGCCAGCGTGTTTTCCTTGCCTGGCAAGTACTGTGCTTGTAGTTCGATTTCTAAGTCCATGGCCATGTTCCAAAGTGACATGGCCAGTCTGCATAGGGGGTATGAATGTGTTCCTCCCTGTTTATGTACCACATAACTGTGGTGTTGTCCATTCTTATCAATAGTTGACCTGGTTGCAGAAGGTCTTTGAAAGCTATAATAGCATTTATTACTGCTAGCATTTCCTTTTGATTGATGTGAAGGTGCTTTTCTTTGTGGGACCATTTGCCCTGAATGCACCGATCTGTCATGTGCACCCCCCAGGCATAGCCCGAGGCGTCTGTTGTGATGACTTGATTTGCTTGAGGCTTGCTGAATGGAATACCTGTGTTTGTTTGGCATGCTTGAGCACACCACAGAAATAAATTTTGAAGACATGGAATTAGTGGTATTATTGTTTCCAAACTGTGGCTGTGTTGAGACCATAGGTTTTTCAGGTACCATTGAAGTTTCCTCATATGCAGCTTTGCACATGGGATTAGTAAGATGCAAGATGCCATGAATCCCAGAGCCTGCAGGATTTTCCTTGCAGTCAGCCTGGTGCAATTTGCTAGTGCTCTGAAGTATTGAGTTAGTTGCCCCTGCTTCTCTGGCATGAGGTAGGCCATCTGGGTGTTTGTGTCCAAGTTGGCACCCAGGAAAATTATTTTCCGAGAGGGTATTAGTCTTGATTTCTTTTTGTTGACTGTGTATCCCAGAGAGTTCAACAACATTATTACATAAGCCAGATGTTTCAGAAAAATGTGCTTGCTGTCCGCTTGGATCAGGCAGTCGTCCAAATAGGGGTATATTTGTATCCCTTGAAGTCTGCAGTAGGCAATTACTGATGCCAGGCATTTCGTGAATACTCTGGGCGCAGTAGATAAGCCAAAGGGCAATGCAGAGAATTGATAATGGGTTGAACCTGCAAGAAATCTGAGGTATCTTCTGCAATTTTGCCTGATTGGGACATGCAGGTATGCCTCCTTGAGGTCCAATGTTACCAGCCAAGATTCCTTGCCCAGCATGGGAAGAAGCTGCTGTAGAGTGAGCATCTTGAATTTTGGTACGAGTAGAAATGTGTTTAGGATGGATAGGTCCAAAATAGGTCTCCAATCTTTTCCCTTCCTTGGTACCAAGAATAGTCTGGAATAAAAACCTTAAACTTGTTCGTGCGTAGGTACCTCCTGAATAGCTTTCATGTCTGAGAGATCTGTAATTTGCCTTTGTGCCTCTGCCCTTTGATTGTGTGGCAGGTTTGGCATGTGTCTCATTTTTGGAAGCGTGTGAAAATGACATCTGTAGCCTCTGTTCATAATGTCCAGGATCCATTTGTCTTTTGTAACAATATGCCAATTTTTTGAAAATAATGCAAGTTTTCCTCCTAAGGGTGTTGCCATTTGAGTCTTGCTTGGCATGCAAAGGGGAAGTCATTCGGCTTGCTTTCTGAATGGTTGCGAGTTATCCTCACCACCTCTTTGTGTAGAAGCTTGCCATTGTCTGCCTCTAAACTATCCTTGGGATTGTCCTCTGCCCCTCGGGCGCCTGTATCTACCTCTTTGGGGTCTGTCCATGGCTGGAAAGGACCAATTTTTGGAAGACCAATTTCTACTGAAACGTGGGGGTTGTACCTGTAGAAAATCTTTCACAGTTTGCATTGATTTAGCCTTTTCCTCCATTTTCCTTAATACCTCTTCAGCATTAGCACCAAATAATACATCCTTTTGTAGAGGGGCATCTAGTAATTTTGCTTTGACATGATCTGGCAAGGTTTGTTCCTTGAGCCAGGTATGTCTATGTATGACTGATCCTGCAACAGCAGCTCTACATGAGGCCTCTAGAGCATCAAAACCACATTGTAAGGTATGCTTACCCACTTGTTCTGCACAATGCATCAAATCCTGCAATCCTTCAAGTCTGGTTGTTCAGGTTGTGACATTTTACTTTTCAATTGTGATAACAAAAACTGTTGGTATTTTAGCATATGGAACTGACAGTTTAATGCCCTCATGGTTAAGGTAGCCGAGGTATACACCTTTTTTCCGCACCTTTCTAAGGATCTGGAATCTCTCTCGGAAGGGAATGGATTTTTAGCAGTGGAGGCCTTAATTCCCTTCGGGCCCTGTGAGATGGTTTCTGGGTCAGCAGCATGGCTTTTGTATAGAAATTGGTGTGAGTCAGGAACCCTGTAGTACCGGTCAGGCTTGACTGGGGCTGGAGGTAGAGAATCTGGGTTAAGGCAGGCCTCAGAGTAAACATCATCTAGGATGTCCAAGACAGGAGGTAAAGCCAAAGGCCTGTGCTGAGGTAAGCAAGAGAAATTCCCTAAGCCTTTTCTTGGAATCTGAATAATCTTGGCCTACCCAGTGGAAGTGTTCCCTTAAGGTATGCAAAGTTTCATGAAATGAGTAATCCTCTGGGGGGGATACAGAAGGAATGGGCTCCTCCGCATCACGGTCTTCAAAAGGGGAGTAAGAATGTTCCTGATCATCAGAGTGCTCTGAAATAATGGAGCCATGATCAGAGGAGGGGGATTCTTCCTCCACTCTGGGCCTTTTGTCCGGAGGGGGTTGAGAACCCCTGATAAGAGTAATTAAATCCTCAGCCATTTTAAGTATCTGTTTTTTAGGCATGGGGCCTGGAGATGGGCCCTGTGTAGCTTTGTCTCTTAGAATGCATGGCTGCTTTAGACTTAGAAGAGGAAGGTCTGAAGACACCTTGAGAGGAGGTAGACCTGTCCACATTTTGAGATTCAACGCCAAGAGTGGCTTTGGTATCTGTAGTCGGGGTGTGGGCTGAGGAGCCTGCGACCTCAGGCACAGGAGACACCGCCAATGAAGTGTCGTCGGTAGTCAGGGGCTGCATAGGCACCTTGCTGAGAACCAGACCACGTGTAGTCGGCTTTGGCGTGGTGTCGGTAGAGGCCGCGGACCTCGTGTGTCGGTCCTTATCTTTCCGCTTTTTAGACAAAACTGGAGTCTGAGTATCCGACGACATAATATAGTTAAATGTTTTGCCAAAATAATGCTGGGCGAACTCCGCCAGACGCTTAATGCTGCGTTTGTTGAATGTAGCACAAAAGCGACAGACCGAGACGTCGTGGTCTGGGCCGAAACAAGGAATACAGAGGGAATGGAAATCCTTATGCGGTATTTGCTTCCCACATGAAATACAATTATTAACTTTGTCTGACATCGGTCTGAGGCAAGAAAAGTTTCCCCAACGGGGTACTTAGCTTTCAAGAAGACTTCGGTTTCAAAATTTTCGTAATTTCAGGAGCTGGCCGACCTGCACTTGCGAACTGCTTCTGCTTCGGGCACCGTGTGGCAAGAAAGACTGAAGAAAATGGCATTTGCTGGTTCCTTTATACCCCTGTCGCACTGACGTCAGGGTAGAAGCGACGACAACCAACGCCGGACCTAGACTTTGGAATTCGGCCGACCGAGGACCCGCCTGACGGCAGGAGAACCCATCTGTTATGACTGCAGCTGTATGCACGATGAACATAGAGCACACTGACTGGCCGCCCAACCAGCGTGCCTGTTGTAAATCCAACATATACTTGGAGAAAAAAGTCTGGTTGCCCGGACATTTTCTGTTAATATATCTCCTGATTTTTTTTTTTTTTTTTGTGCGCGCGTGCACAGGTAGCAACTGAGAAAGAAAGATCACCGTTGCTTTAACCTCGCTATGTTATACGTTCAACATAGCGAGATATCTTTAAATCTTTAAACAAAGCAACGGAGAAAGGAAGATCTCAGTTGCTTTTTTTTTTTTTTTTTTTTTTAAAGATATCTCGCCATGTTAAACTCATTTAACATAGCGAGATAGCTTTAAAAAAAGCAATGGAGATCTTCCTTTCTCCGTTGCTACCTCTGCACAGCACTGATGTACTGCGTAAGCATGGGAACACTACCCTTACGCAGCACAGTACATCAGAAATGCCCCAGGATACCTGTGGAAGGGTAGCACGGAGGCATTATACAAGGACATTTAAGAAAAGTATTTATTTTCTTAAATAATGTCATTGTATAATAGCAATAACCCACGGCTGGGTGTGGGCAATGCTGGATTTACCCACGGTTGGCTTTGTTTGGTCACTCAGGCTTTGCCCTCTTGACCAAACCACACAAACGGGGGTAAATCCAGCATTACCCATACCCATCAGTGGGATACGGTTTAACTGCAAGAGAAACTGTTAAAGAGGTTTGGAAAAGATAATAAGCACTAGAGAGAGAATTTGGACAGAGGTGAAGTGTAAAATGAAGACAGTAGCGAGAATACAGGGAAGTACACAAAGAGTTAAAGAGCGAGTGACATGGTTGCAAAAGTTGACTGTGCAGATGAGTCGCAGCATAATATTGTGTGTTCCAGATTATCCATGATTAAAGAACTGCAAATCATTGATACTGAAGTCTTTGGTGTGTTTTTTCCCAGTTTTCTTTATATCAGTGATGACTATTTAACCTGAAGTCCTGCTGTATATTTTGTTCTGGAATTCAGGATTCTATGTTGAATACATTGTCAGCAAAAGAGTTGGAGTAAGGTGGTCTGATAAAGAGAGAGGGATTAATGTTTCGATAAGGAGAGAGGGATTAATGTTTCGATAAGGAGAAAGGGATTAATGTTTCCAATAATCAATGGTTAATGTTACTGAAAAAGGTGATTCTTAAGAGACTGTAGTAATGCAGTGACAGACAAATAAGATCAATAGGAGAAGCAGAAAAGCAGCTCTGACCTCCTGGCAACTAGCTTCATTTTATAATGGTTACTGATGCTCAGAGGAATGTATAAATTCTTGTCTTCTATCAAGAGGAGCATGCTAGTGCTTTGGAGAGAAAGTACAGTTGTGTACATTTACCATAAATGTAGAGGTTAGAGTGTATTCACTGTTGCAGTCATTACATTTGGGTAATCTGCTGGCAGGTTGCCCTCAGTCGGCCTGATTAACAAAGTCTTGGGTCCTGAGTCGGTTGCTGTCCCTTCTTCCATGACGTCAGGTCATCAGTGGTATAAAACACGCAGCAGACACCATTACATCAGTTTTCCTTGCCCCAGATGTCAGGTGGCCCCCAAACGGGGAGATAAATAAAATTAAACACACAAAAATATACCTCCAAACCAAAGCAAATACACCAAAAAGGCTTTCAAGCATAGCAAAAGAAAGTAGAGGTATAGCAAGAGAAAAACGGGGCTGGACGGAGGGTAACCAAGACTGCAACAGTGAATACACTCTAACATCTACATTTATGGTAAGTGTACACAACTGTACTATGTTCTTCGCGTTTCACTGTTGCAGTCACTACATTTGGGTAGATTCCCAAAGCTATGGTTGGGAGGATGAATTTATACAGCATTAGGACCAGCTATAAGGCCCTGCAAAACAGCATTGGCAAAGCCAGCTCTGGACTTAGAGAAAATTGGTAAGTAATCATGCTTGGTGAAAGTATTAACTGAACTCCAGGTAGCAGCTTCTAGAATATCCCTGGTAAGAACACCTCTGAGAAAGGCTGTTGAAGTAGATGCAGCCCTGTGGGATGAAGATCTGAACCCCTGGTGGATAGGTTTTCCATGGAGCTTATAACAGAAATTAATACAATGGTTAATTAATTTAGAAATGGTTTGATTTGAAATAGCCTTCCCCTCTGCCCCTGCAGCAAATGCTACCAGCAATTGTTCAGATTTTCTTCGAGATTTAGTCCTGTCCAAGTAGAATTGAAGTTGTCTGTGTACATCCAATGAATGCAGAATCCACTCACCCTTGTTCTGTGGATTGGGAAAGAAAGTTGGCAAATGAATGGACTGATTAAAAGCCACACTGGATAACACCTTGGGCATGAATGATGGATTGGTCCTGAGACACCCCCTGTCCGCATGAAAGATGATTAAAGGCTCCCCTGCCATAAGAGCCTGTAATTCAGATATCCTTCTAGCTGAAGTGATTGCTAAAAGGAAGGCTGTTTTCCAGGAAAGAAATGTTAAGTCTGTAGTAGCAGCTGGCTCGAAAGGAGGTAGGGTGAGTTTCTCCAATACAAAGTTAAGGTCCCAGGCAGGGGTTGGAGCTCTCCTGGGTGGTCTCATGTTTTTGGCCGCTCTGAGATACTACTTTACAAGAGGATGAGAGAAGGGGAGGGGGGTTCTGTGTTGTAATGAGCTGAAATGGCTAAGGCATGGATTTCTATGGAAGAAAGAGACAGGCCCTTGTGAAGCATCTCAGTTAAGTACTGCAAAATCTGAGGTAAATTGGGTACTGCTGTGCTCATCCCTTGAGATTGATTCTAGGCACAGAATCTTTTCCATTTGTCAGCATAAGATTTTCTAGTACTAGGTCTTCTCACCTCCAAAATGACATCCATCACAGGTTTGTTGAGGGATGCTAAGGGGGAATTTAAGTGATTAGCCAAGCTGCAAGTTTCAATGTTTGGAGCTGAGGGTGCAGAATTTGGTTCTCCTGCTGAAGCAGTAAGGAAGGTGTCTGAGGCAGGCGCCATGGTGAAATGTGTGTCACAATGCACAAGAGTGGGTACCAGTGTTGGCGAGGCCAGTCTGGAGCAATCAAAATAATTTTTGGTTTGTCCTATTTGACTTTTAGGACTTTGGAGAGCACAGGCAGAGGGGGAAAAGGCATAAACTGAAAGGTTTTTCCAGCTGAAGGACCGAGCATCCACTTTCCAGGATTTTTTGTGATGAGTTCTTGTGCAAAATTTGTCCAACTGGTAGTTCCGGCGTGAGGCAAAAAGGATCTATGTCCCCCATTTCCATGTCAACATGTTGAAAATCCATGGTTACAATTTCCATTTGTGTGGGTCAAAGAGATTTCTACTTAGTTCGTCTGCCAGAACATTCTGCTTTCCTGGCAGGAATTAAGCTTGTAGTTGTACTTGGTAGCTCAAGGCACTGTTCCACAATGCCATGGCTAGTCTGCAGAGGGGTAGGAATGTGTACTCCCCTGCTTGTTTATGTACCACATAACCAATGAAGGTAGTCCTTGAAGGCTGTCAGTGCATTCTGTACAGCTAGCATTTCTCCAATTGACATGAAGGTGCATTAGATATGGGCTCCATTTGCCCTGAATGCACTTCCCTGCCAAATGAGCCCCCCATGCATAGTCTGATGCGCCTGTAGTTAGGGTCTGGGCGGCAGGGGGTGGTGTAAATAGAAGTCCCTTGTTTTGGTGGCAGGCCTCTGCCCACCATAGGAACTCTGGGCGCAGGGAAGGTATGATAGGAATTACTGTTTCCAGGCTGTGACAATGTTGACTCCATGAACTTTTTAAGTACCACTGAAGTTTCTTCATATGCAGTCTTGCATATGGAATTAGAAGAATGCAGGACGCCATGAACCCCAAGGCTTGCAATATTCGTCTTGCAGACAGCAGGGTTTTTGTGGCCACCTGTTTTGAAGTCACCAAATGAATTTGCTTTTCTGGCCTAAGGAAAGCCATCTGGGCATTTGTATTCAAGCTTGCACCCAGGAATGTAATTTTTTGAGAGGGTACCAGTTGTAATCTCTTTTCGTTTATGGTGTACCCTAGACAAGTAAGAACTCTTTTTACAAACGCCAGATGTTTTAGAAAAATGTCCTTGTTTACTGCCTGAATTAGACAATCGTACAGGTATGGATACATTTGAAGATTTCTTTGCCTGCAAAATGCAATTACTGGAGCCAGGCACTTTGTAAAGACCCTGGGTGCCAAAGAGCAGTGCAGAGAACTGGTAATGCAAGAAGCCTGCTTTGAAGCGGAGGTATCTTCTGCAAGATTCCCTGATTGGGATATGCAGGTAAGCCTCTTAAATCTAGAGTTGCCAACCAGGCATCTTTACCTAGCATAGGAAGTAACTGGTAGAGTCAGCGTCTTGAATTTTAGGATGTCCAGAAAGGTGTTTAGAGTAGGTAAGTCCAGAACTAAACCACAAGATTTGTCTTTTCTGGGCATCAGGAAATGTTTTGAATAGAAACCTTGTCCCTTTTCCTCTTCTGGTACTAGTTGAATAGCCCCCATGCTCATGAGAGAAAGTACTTGTTTCTGGGACTCTGCCCACTGATTTGGGGGCAGATCTGGCCATCCGTTTGGAATTGGCAAAGTGCGGAAATTAAATCTGTATCCCTGAGATACTATATTTAAAACCAATTAGTCCTGGGTTAAAAGTTTTTTGCATGAAGAGCCAGTTTCCCCCCCCAAAAGGGAGGCTGAAAGGTAAGTGCTTGGCAAGTGTAAAGGGAAGTCATTGAGACTGCTTACCATAGGGAGGTGTCTTGTTTCCATTTTGGAAGAGGAGGCACCCCATTGTTTTGTTCTGAAAGTCCCCTGGGACTGAAACCTGGTGCCTTTGGAATGTGTCTGGGTTTGACTTGAGTGGCTCTCGAAGGAACTAGAAAGGACCAGTGCTTAGGCCACTGTCTACTAAATCTTGGAGGTTGCACTTGTAAATCTTTCACAGTTTGCATAGATTTAGCTTTATCTTCCATCGTTTTTAGAACTTCTTCAGCATTATTACCAAAGAGACGGTCCTGTTGTAAAGTAGCATCTAACAATTTTGCTTTAACATGATCAGGCAGATTTTGCTCTTTGAGCCAAGCATGCCTTCTTAGCACAGACCCAGTTACAGCAGCCCTGCAAGAGGCCTCCAAAGAATCAAAACCACATTGCAAAGTATGTTTTCCAACTTATTCAGCTGAATGCAGTAAATCCTGTAAATCTTTATTTTCCACACAGTCAGAAATCATCATCATTTTCTGTTTAAGCAGTCACATGATATGCTGCTAATATTTTAGCATATGAAATTGACAGTTTAAAGCCCCGATTGCCAGGGTTGCAGAAGTGTAAACCTTCTTACCCCATCTATCCAGCACCCTGAAATCTCTGTCAGAAGGGGTAGAGATTTTTAGCAGTAGAAGCCTTAATGCCCTTGGGACCCTGACAAATGGTTTCAGGATCTGCAACAGAATTTTTGAAAAGGAATTTGTGGGAGTCAGGAACCCTGTAGTATCTGTCTGACTTACAAGGAGCCGGAGGCAGAGAATCAGGAGCCATACTAGATTCTGAAAAAACAATCTATGTCTAGAACAGGAGGTATAGCCAAAGGCCTATGCTGAGGAAGAAGAAAAAAATCCCCAAGTCTCTTTTTAGATTCAGAAAAATCCTGACTTTCCCAGTGGAAATGTTCCCTTAAGGTATGCAAAGTTTCCCCAAAAGAAAAAACCTCAGGGGGAGAAGCAGAAGGAATAGAAACTTCTGTATCAGAGTCCTCATAAGTAGGTATAGATAATTCCTGTTCATTAGAACAGTCAGAAGAAACAGAATCTTGTTAAGAAGATTCATAATCAACATCTTGCCTAGGCCTCTTGGAAGGGGGTTGGGCTACCCCTGATCAGAGTAATTAAATCATCAGCCATTCTGATAATTTGTTTTTTAGGCATAGGGGCCTGCACATGTGGCCCAGGCATAGGTTGAGATTTTGTCCTTAGTTTTGAAGATGGCATTGGTCTAATATACAAATCTGTAGGCCTCATAAGCCAGTGCCTGCACAGCAGCTCCGGACCCATCCGAGGTAGAGACACCCGTGGGTTCCATAACTGAAGAATCCCGCGGCATACCGGACTCCGAATGGGTCTCAGTAGAGGCCTGCAAATCTGAAGTAGCGGGTATCAGAGGCTGCGAAAGCGCCTCACTGAGTACTGGCGAACAGCCGACTGGCTTAGGAGAAGCATCATCGGCAGTTTTGGACCTCAACGGCCTGTCTCTTTCTTTGCGTTTTTAAGGTATTCCGCTAGTTGTATTGTTAACCGATGACATTTCTGGATAATTAAAGCATGAGCCAAAATATTTAGAAGCAAGAGTACAGACTTTTGATAGTGTGTTGATTAAATAAAGCACAGAACCGACAGCAAGGTATGTTGTGGTCAGGGCCTTGGCAAGGAAAACAGTACAAATGAAAATCCTTATGAGGTATTTGCTTCCCACAAGTAATGCAATTATTAACTTTTACTGACATCAGTAACGAACAAGAAAAAGTTTCCCCAACAGGGTACTTAGCTTTTTAGTTGAAGACTTCAGATATGAAACTCGAAAACGAAAATTTCAGGAGTCTGCCAACTGGTTCTTGTGAACTGCTTCTGCTTCGGGCACCACACAGCAACAAAGACTAATGTAATGGCGTCTGCTGCATGTTTTATACCCCTGACGACCTGACGTCACGGAAGAAGGGACAGCAACCGACACAGGACCCAAGACTGTTAATCAGGCCGACTGAGGTCAACCTACCAGCAGATTACCCAAATTTAATGACTGCAACAGTGAAACATCAAGAAAGTACAGTTGTATACACTTACCATAAATGTAGATGTTAGAGTGTATTCACTGCTGCAGTCAGTACATTTGGGTAATCTGCTGGCAGGTTGCCCTCAGTCAGTCTGAATTCCAAAGTCTTGGGTCCTGCGTCGGTTGCTGTCTCCTCTTCCATGACGTCACGTTGTCAGGGGTATAAAACAAGCAGCCTATGCCATTTTTCTTGCCCCCGATGTCAGGTGCCCCCAAAAAGGAAGCAAATATATATATATATATATATATATATATATATATATATATATATATATATATATATATATATACACACACACACACACACACAACAATAAACTTTACCTTCATCTACAAGCAAATGCACCACATAGGTTGTAGAAGATAGAGAAGGAAAGATAAACTCCAGAATGACAGGGGGATGGTGGGAGGGTAACCTGGACTGCAACAGTGAATACACTCGAACATCTACATTTATGGTAAGTGCATACAACGGTACTATGTTCTTCGTGTTTCACTGTTGCAGTCATTACATTTGGGTAGAATCCCAAAGCTATGGTTGGGGGGCTGGAGCTAAACAGCATTAGGAGTGGCTATAAGGCCCTGCAGAACTGCAGTGGGGAAGCCTGCTCTGGATTTAGAGTAGAGAGGCAAATGATGGTGCTTTGTAAAGGTGTGAACAGAACTCCCAAGTAGCAGCCTCTAGAATGTCTTTGGTTGGTACTCCCCTTAGAAAGGCTGCTGAAGTAGCTGCAGCTCTGGTGGAATGAGATCTAATGCCCTTGGGCACAGGTTTATCATGGTGTAAGTAGCAGAAACGGATGCAGTGGCTTATCCACTTTGAAACTGTCTGCTTTGAAATAGCCTTGCCTTCTGATCCTGCAGCAAATGGCACTAGTAATTGTTAAGTTTTTCTTACAGCTTTAGCACTGCTTAAGTAGAATCTTAGCTGTCTGTGTACGCCCAAGGAATGTAGAATTCTCTCCTTGTTCTGCGGATTTGGATAAAAGGTTGGCAGATGAATTGTTTAATAACCACAATGGAAACAACCTTAGGCATAAAAGTAGGATTTGTCGTCAGAGATACCATGTCTGGGTAAAATATGATAAAAGGCTCTATAGCCATGAGGGCCTGTAGCTCAAACTCTTCTTACTGAAGTAATTGCTAGTAGCAGAGCTGTTTTCCATGATAAGAACTTTATATCAGCGGTAGCAACTGGTTCAAATGGAGGCAGGGTGTGCTTTTCCAACACAATTGAGGTCCCATGCAGGCAATGGTGATCTTCTAGGAGGGCTTAAATTTTTGGCTCTTCTAAGATGCTGCTTTAGTGAAGGATGAGAAAAGATTGGTGGCTCTGTATTGTAATGAGCCGAAATGGCAATGGCACGGGTTTTAATTGATGAGAAAGATAGGCCTTTGTCAAGCATTTCAGTTGTATTGCAATATCTGAGGAATATTTGTTCTGCTGTATCAGTTCCTTGTGCTTGATTCCAAGCACAGAATCTCTTCCATTTGTCAGCATAAGATTTTCTAGTACTAGGCTTTCTGGCTTCCAAAATGACATCCATCACAGCTTTACTGAGAGGTGTCGTTTCTATGACTACATCATCAGCCATGCTGCCAGGTTCAGTCTGCAGTTGATTGTGCAGGATCTGATTTGTTTTGCTGGGACAGTAGTTGTGGTCTTTGAGGCAAGGTCCAAGCTGGGTATTGAGACAAGTTCCTTAGGAATGGGTATCAGTATTGGCGGGGCCAGTCAGGGGCAATTAGTATCATTTTTGGTTTCTCGTCTGACTGTTAGGACTTTGGGGAGAAGAGGCAGAGGAGGAAAGGTGTAAACCGATAGGTTTTTCCAACTGAAGGATAGGACGTCCACTTTTCATGCTAGTCTGTGATAAGCCCTTGTGCAGAATCTTTTCAATTGATAATTTTGAGGAGAGGCAAATAGATCTATGTCTGGGCTCCCCCATTTCTCTGTTATGCTGAGGACTTGAGGATTTAGTTTCCACTGGTGAGGATCCATAAGGTTTCTGCTTAAGTCGTCTGCCAGAGTGTTTTGTTTTCCTGGCAGGAACTGAGCATGAAGATGTGTTTGATAGGTCAAAGCTGTGTTCCACAGTGCCATGGCTAATCTTCAAAGGGGGTATGAATGTGTGCCCCCTTGCTTGTTCATATACCACATGACTGTGGTGTTGTCAGTCTATTAGTAGTTGTCCTGGATGAAGGAAGTCCTTGAAGGCTGTCAGGGCATTTTGAACAGCTAGCATCTCTTTCTGATTGATATGCAGATGCATTTGTTTTGGTGACCATATGCCCTGAATGCATCTTCCTGCCATGTGGGCCCCCACAGGCATAATCTGATGCATTTATGGTTTGGCTGGCAGGGGGTAGAATGAATGGCCATCCCATGTTTTGGTGACATGCCTTTACCCACCAGAGAAACTCCTGTTGCAGGCAGGAAATTAGAGAAATCATTGTTTCCAGACTGAGAATGTTGACTCCATAAACCTTTTAGGTACCACTGACGTTTCCTCATATGCAGTCTTGCATATGGAATCAGTAGGATGCAGGATGCCATGAAGCCCAGAGCCTGCAGAATTTGTCTTGCAGAAGACTGGGTTTTTGTTGCCATCAGTCTGAAGTAAGTAGTCAGTTGTCTTGCTTGTCTGGCGTGAGGTAAGCCAACTGGGTAGTTGTATTCAAGCTTGCACCCAGGAATGTTATCTTTTCAGGGGGTACAAGTTGTGATTTCTTTTCGTTTATTGTGTACCCTAGGCATGTTACACGCCTTTTCACAAATGCCAGGTGTCGAAGAGTGTCCTTGTTGTCTGCTTGAATGAGACAGTCGTCAAAGTAAGGATATATTTGTATACTTTGTCTGCAAAATGCAATTACTAGTGCCAGGCACTTTGTAAAGACTCTGGGCACAGTAGAGACACCAAAGGGCAGTGCAGAGAATTGGTAATGCATTAAGCCAGCCTTGAATCTGAGGCATCTTCTGCACGATTGTCTTATTGGGACATGCAGGTATGCCTCTTTTAGGTTTAAAGTCACCAGCCAAGCATTCTTGCCCAGCATGGGCAGAAGCTGCTGCAAAGTCAGCATTTTGAATTTTGGAATGTCCAGGTATGTGTTCAAAATCGATAAATTCAGTATTGGCCGTCAGGCCTTGTCCTTTCTGGGTACCAAGAACAGTCGAGTAAAAACCTTGTCCTTTTTCCTGTTCTGGTACTGTCTGAATGGCACCTATATCCATGAGGGACGTGACCTGTTTCTGTGCCTCTGCCCACTGATTTTTTTGGCAGATCCGACCAACCTTTTGCCATTGGCAGTGTGTGGAAGTGGAATCTGTATCCCTGTGATACGATGTTTAGTACCCACTTGTCCAGGGTTACCTGCCAAATTTGAGCAAAAAGTGCTAATTTTCCCCCTATGGGTGCTGCCAAAAGATAAGTGCTTGGTGGAGGCAGAGGGAAGTCATTGGGATTGCTTTCTGTAGGTTTGCGCTTTATCTCATCCAGATTTGGAGGTGGAAGCGCCCCATTGCTTTGACCTGTATGAATCTTGCGCCTGGTTTCTGGAACCCTTAGGGCATCTGGATTTGCCCCTCTGAGCTCTGCATGACACAGGAAAGGACCAATTTTTTGTAGGCCAGTGTCTACTGAATCTTGGTGGCTGCACTTGTAAGCAGTCTTTTACAGTTTGCATACTTATCTTTGTCTACCATTTTCTTTAAAACCTCTTCTGCCTTAATACCAAACAGAGAATCATGCTGTAAAGGTGCATCTAGCAATTTAGCTTTAACATGATCAGGCAAATTTTGTTCCTTTAACCAGGCATGCCGCCTAATCGCAGATCCAGTAACTGCAGCTCTGCAGGAGGTCTCTAAGGAATCAAAACCACATTGCAAAGTATGCTTTCCAACTTGTTCAGCTGCATGCAATAATTTCTGCAATTCTTTATTTTCTGCACATTCTGAAATCAACATCATTTCAGCAATCCCATAACATGTTGTTGGTACTTAAGCATATGAAATTAATAGTTTAAGGCCCTGACTGCCAAGATTGCAGATGTATAAACCTTTTTTCCCCATCTGTCCAGTGCCTTTGAATCTCTGCCACAGGGGGCAGGATTTTTTGCTGTTGAGGCCTGAACTCCCTTTGGACCCTGTGAAATAGTTTCAGGATCAGCAGCAGGGCTTCTAAATAAAAATGTATGCGAGTCAGGAACCCTGTAATATCGGTCAGGCTTACGGGGAGCTGGAGGTAAGGAGTCAGGGGTCAAGCTCGACTCCGAAAACACATCATCCACAATGTCTAATACAGGGGGAATGGCTAAAGGCCTGTGCTGAGAGAGAAGGAAATCCCCGAGCCTCTCTTTTTGATTGAAAAGTCTTGACCCTCCCATTGAAAATGCTCCCTCAAAGTATGCAAGGTTTCTCCAAATGAGTAATCCTCAGGAGGAGATGCTGATGGAATAGACTCCTCAGCATCAGAATCCTCATAGGGAGGTATAGATAATTCCTGATCAGAAGAGGAATCGGAAGAAATAGAAACCTGATCTGAAGATTCATAATCAGTGTCTTGCCTAGGCCTCTTATCAGGAGGGGGATGATCAAGGTAATTAGGTCTTCAGCCATTTTGATAATCTGTTTTTTAGGCATAGAGGCCTGTGTACGTGGCTCAATCAGTTTTTTAGTTTTAGAAGTTGCTTTTGTCTTTGGTTTTGCAGCTGTCGTCGGTTTGATATACAAATATTGAGGTTTGAATACACCCTCAGAAGCTAGTGCCTGCTCAGTGGCTCCGGACCCATCCGAGGGAGATACATCCGTCGGTCCAATACCGTGAGTATCTTGCGGCGTGCCGGCCTCCACATGGGTGTCGGTAGAGGCCTGCGGCTCGAAGGTAGCAGGTATCAGGGGCTGAGAAAGCGCCTCACTGAGTACTGGCGAACCGGTGACTGGCTTAGGAGAAGCTTTGTCGGTTTTGGATCTCGACTGCCTTTCTCTATCCTTTTCTTTGCGTTTTTATGTACTCCAGTAGTCTGATTGCTATCCGACATTTCTCGGTAGTTAAATCAGTTTCCAAAATACTTTGATGCAAAAATATACCGATGCTTAATAGTGCGTTGGTTAAACCTAGCACAAAACTGACAGCCAGGCACATTGTGATCAGGGCCTAAGCAAGAAATACAGTATAAATGGAAATCCTTATGAAGTATTTGCTTCCCACAAGTAATACAATTAACTTTGTCTGACACTGGTAAAAAGCAAGAAAAGTTTCCCCAACGGGGTATTTGGCTTTAGTGAAGACTTTGGTTCTGAAACTCGAATATTTCAGTAGTCGGCCGCCCGGCACTTACGAAATGCTTCTGCTTCGGGCACCGTGCAGTAAGAAAGACCAAAGAAAATGGAGTCTGCTGCATATTTTATACCCCCGACTACCTGACATCATGGAAGAGGAGACAGCAACCGACGCAGGACCCAAGACTTTGGAATTCAGGCCAACTGAGGGCAATCGGCCAGCAGATTACTCAAAAGTAATGACTGCAACAGTGAAACACGAAGATAATCATCAGAGTGCCTCAGTCAAACCACAGTCCCAGGATAACTGTACAAGTCCAGCGACATCCAAGAAGGGACAGTTTTATTGGAAGGGGAAGGAATACTGCAACATGGAAGAGAGTGCCAAAGCTCAAAGAAAAGAAAAGGGTGGAGGCTTGGAACTATTTTCAATGAATCCATGAAGGATTGCCCTGGCAAATCCAGCCCTAGATTTGGAAATGTGATCCAATCATGTGGACAAAGGACCATGTAGCTGCTTCTAAAATGGAGGCAGTGCCCAAGAAAGCTCCAGATGAAGCCATAGCTCTAGTGGAATGTGCTTAAATCTTAGATTCCAAGATATGTGTAACGGAAATAAATTGCCCTGGAAAGCCAGGAAGAAACTGTCTGCTGTCACTGCTTTCCCCGGAGCCCTGGGATGAAATGAGACAAACAACTGGTCTAATTTCCTGACAGACTTGGTCTTGTCAAGGTAAAACCTAAGCTGTCTGTGCACATCAAGGGAGTGTAAGACTCTCTCACTGTCATTCTGAGGATGACACAAGAAGGTGGGAAGGTGAATAGCTTGATTTGAGGATACTTCACTGACCACTTTGAGCATGAAGGAATGGTTGGCCCCGAGAGTCACCCTGTCCTTGTGGAAGGTGAGGAAAAGGGGAACAGCCATGAGGGCCTGTAGCTCTGACACTCCTGGCTGATGTCAAGGCTACCAGGAGTGCTGTTTTCCAAGTGGAATGTTTTAGAAAGGCCTTAGAAGCTGGTTCAAAAGGGGCCACAGGGAGCTTCTCTAAAACATAATTCAAGTCCCATGGAGAGGGGGATGGGTTTCCTGAGGGGCCTGAGATGCAGCACTTCCTTTAGGGATAACATTGCAGGCAACCGAGATGCCAAAGGGGGGTCCAGAAGAAAGTAAGCTGAAATAGCAGCAAGGTGGGCTTTAACAGACAGTATGCCAACCCTGTATGCAAGAGTTCACACAGATATGACAGCACCAAGGGAACATAACCCTGAAAAGGGTCCAACTGTCTTTGTAGACACCATATAGAGAATCTTTTCCATTTAGACAAATAAAATCTCCTAGCGTTAGGTTCCCTGGTCTCCTGCAGGACTGTGAACACGTCCTCAATGTAAAGGTGTCTGTAAGGGATCAAAATTCCATTACCCACGGTTCAGAGATTGTAGGTGAGAATGGATTAGTGATCCCTTGCCCTGTGTGAGAAGGTATACTCGGAGGTAACTTGGGGTGATTGCCCCTTGCTAAATGCAGGAGGAGGGAGAAACCAAAGCTGTCTTGACCGAAACGCAGTCACCAACAAGATTTTTGGCTTTTCCTGATGGATTTTCAGTAGGACTTTCTGAAGTGGGAAGGGGTGAATGCATACAGAAACATCCAATTCCAAGATATTGAGAAGGTGTCTGTTGCTCTTGCCAGAGGTCTGGATAGCCTGGTGCAAAATTATGGAAGTTGTTTGTTCAGAGGTGGCGCAAACAGATCCAAGGTGTATCCCATTTGTGGATGATGTCCAAGAACACATCCCTGTGGTGCATCCATTCATGGGACTGTGACATGGACCTGATCAAGGTGTCTGCCTGAGTGTTCTGCTCTGAAGGGATATACACTGCCTGCAGAGTAACTGCCTGTTTTGTGGCAAGCTCCCAGACCTGGAGAGCTAGTGTGCATAGCAAGTAGGATTTTGCATCCCCCTGCTTTTCACATACTACAGAACTGTAGTGCTGTCTGTGAACAATTTTAGGAGACCCTACTTCAGTGTACATTGGAAAGCCTTCAGTGCCATAAGAATTGCTCGCATCTCTCAGATACTGATATGTTCCTGTTTGATGGAGTCTGACCAAGTGCCCTGGACTCTTAGGGAACCCATGGCTGCTCCCTATCCCAGATCTGAGGCATAGTGCACATCTCCTGTACTGGTAAGGGAGCCTGTAAAAGGAGTCCTGGGTTGGAGGTCACTTGATTCAATCACCACAAAAAAATCTTTCTTGAGACAAGGTAGGAAGAGGATTTCGTACTCTAAAGGGTGAGAGTGCAGTGTCTATATGGGCCTTTGCTACCATTGTAACTTTCTCATGTAGATCCTTGCCAATAGCAACATGGGAATAGTCGATGCCATATGACCTATAAGTCTGAGGTACTGCCTGACAGTCGAGATGAACTAAAAAGGACAGAGAGCAGGTACTGCCTTAAGTTTTCCAATTTTTGAGGTGGCAAAAGGCCCTCATGACGACTTCTTTTAGCCTTTCCCGGTTAGGGGTCACCATAGCAGATCACCTGTCCGCTCATGATTAGCAGTGGAGTTTTACAGTGTCGAATTGCTAGCCCGGCACCCAACCTTCCACAGAAGGCACACACATTCTTGCACTCGCACCTTGGGCCAATTTAGAGTGTCCAGTCCAATTACAGCATGTCTTTGGGATGTGGGAAGAAACCGGAGCACCCGGAGGAAACCCACACGACCACAGGTAGAACATGCACACGCTGCACAGAAGGCACCCCAGCAGAGGATGGAACCAGAGAACCTCTTGCTGTGAGGTGGCAACGCTAACCGCTGCACCACCGTGGCCAACACAAAAGGCCTTCATGACATCTTCCCTTATCCTGCATCCCAAGAATATTTGGTCCCGAGAGGGGTTCTGGTTGGACTTAGGATAGCTTATCTTGAAACCCAGTCCTTGCAGGACTTGTATTACTGTTTGTAGATGGGGTAGCAAGGATTTTGAACAGTCTGCCTGGATCAGAAAGTCATCCAGGTAAGGGAATATTTGAATCCCGCAGAAGGCAATCACTGGTGTCAAGCAGTTGGTGAAGACCCTTGGTGCTGCAGAAAGTCCAAAGGGCAAGGCAGAGAAAGTACAGTTATGTACACTTACCATAAATGTAGATGTTAGAGTGTATTGACTGTTGCAGTCATCACTTGTGGGTTATCCCTGCTGGGTAGCCCTCGGTCGGCCCGAATACCAGAGTCAAACTTTTCCCGTGTGCCAGCTGCTGTCACTTGTGGACTGACATCAAGTTGTCAGTGGTATAAAGGAGAGCAGCTGGCACGATTGCATCAGTTTTTCTTGCCCTAATCTGTTGGAGCCCCTTGAAGGAAATGTTTTTAAAAGCCTCTGTGGCCCAAGGCCACAAGAATGACAGTTAATCTTCAAAAAAGGATAAGATTAAAGGGGAAGGAAAATAGGACTGCAACAGTGAATACACTCGAACATCTACATTTAATGTAAGTGTACACAACTGTACTATTTTCTTAGTGTTTCAATGTTGCAGTACCCACTTGAGGGAGGATTCCCAAAACTGAGGAAGGGGAGGACAAAAGTATGAAATTCCTAGGACAGAGCCAGCATGCCTTGCAGGACTGTAGAGGCAAAGCCTGCCCGAGCCCTGGAGAAAGTACAGTTGTGTAAAGTTAACATAAAATGTAGATGTTAAAGTGTATTCACTGTTGCAGTCATTACCATTTGGGTTATCTGCTTGCGGTAGCCCTCAGTCAGCCTGATTAACAAACTCTTGGGTCCTACGTCGGTTGCTGTCTCTTATTCTGTGACATCAGGTCGTCAGGGGTATAAAACATGCAGCCGTCATTACATCAGTTTTTCTTGCCCAAGATGTCAGGTGTCCCCCTAATGGGAAGCAATTAAATCGAGAAATATACAAGGTTATATCTCCAACAAAAAAGCAAATACATCAAAAAGCTTTTAAGCATTAAAAAGGAGAGAAGAGGTATAGCCAAAAGAAGTCAGGGGTCTGGAGGGAGGGTAACCAGGACTGCAACAGTGAATACACTTGAAAATCTACATTTATAGCAAGTGTACACAACTGTGCTATGTTCTTCGTGTTTCACTGTTGCATTCATTACATTTGGGTAGATTCCCAAAGCTAAGAATGGGAGGAGGGATTTAGATAGCATTAGGACCAGCTATAAGGCCCTGCAAAACTGCTGTGTCAAAGCCAGCTCTGGATTTAGAGAAAACTGGCAAATGGCAATGCTTGGTGAAAGTACGTATAGAATTCCAGGTAGCAGCTTCTAGGATATCCATGGTAGGTACGCCTTTGAGAAAGGCTGTAGAGGTAGATGCAGCCCTGGTTGAGTGAGGTCTGATCCCCTGTGGTTTAGGGTTTCAATGGTGCTTATAGCAGAAATAAATGCAATGGCCTACCCATTTGGAGATGGTTTGCTTTGAAATAGCCTTCCCCTCTGTCCCTGCAGCAAATGCCACCAGCAGCAGTTTAGATTTCTTCTGAGGTTTAGTCCTGTCCAAATAGAATTTAAGTTGTCTGTGCACATCTAAGGAGTGCAGTAACCGTTCCCCCTTTGTTCTGTGAATAGGAAAGAAGGTTGGCAAATGAATGGACTGATTAATGGTCACATTGGATACCACCTTTGGCATGAGAAAGGGATTGGTCTTGAGGGACACCCTGTCTGCAAGATGATGAAAGGCTCCACTGCCGTAAGGGCTATAATTCAGGTACCCTTCTTGCTAAAGCGATGGCTAAAAGGAAAGCTGTTTTCCAATAAAGGAATTTTAAATCTGCAGTAGCAGCTAGCTCGAAATGAGGAAGGGTGAGTTTCTTCCAATATAATGTTAAGGTCCAAAGCTGGAGTTGGAGCTCTCCTGGGTGGTTTTAAATATTTGGCCCCTCTGAGGAACTGCTTGAGCAGTGGATGAGAGAAGAGGGGGAGGTTCTGTGTTATGAGCTGAAATGGCTGAGGTGTGAATTTTTATTGAGGAAAAAGACAGGCCCTTGTGAAGCATCTCAGTTAAGTATTTTAAAATCTGAGATAAACTGGGCACTGCTGTGCTCATCCCTTGAGAATGGTTCCAGGCACAATCGTTTCCATTTTTCAGCATAAGATTTTCTAGTACTAGGCCTCCTTGCCTCTAAAATGAGATCCATCACTGGTTTACTGAGGGATGGTAAAGGAGAGCTTAGGTAATTAGCCAGGCTGCTAAATTCAGTGTTTGAAGCGGAGGGTGCAGAATCTGGTTCTCCTGCTGAGAGCAGGGTAGGAGTCTGAGGCAGTGTTGGCGAGGTCAGTCTGGTTCAACCAAAATCATCCTTGGTTTGTCTTGTTTGATCTTTAGTAGTACTTAGGAGAGCAGAGGCAAAGGAGGAAAGGCATAAACAGCTAAAGGACAGAGCATCCACTTTCCAAGCTTGTCTGTGGGGAGTCCTTGCCCAAAATACTTCCAATTGATAGTTCTGAGGGGAGGCAAACAGGTCTATATCTGGGCTCCCCCATTTGCTTGTCAACATGTTGAAAATCCTTTGTTCCAGTTTCCACTCATGTGGGTCCATGAGGTTTCTGCTTAGTCAGCCTGCCAGTGTATTTAGTTTTCCTGGCAGGAACTGAGCATGTAGATGCACTTGGTAGCTCAAGGCTGTGTTCCACAATGTCATGTCTAGTCTGCAGAGGGGGTAATAATGTGTACCCCCCTGCTTGTTTATGTACCACATAATAGTGGTGTTGTCAGTCTTTACCATTAACTGTCCTGGAAGAATGTGGTCCTTGAAGGCTGTCCGAGCATTCTATACAGCTAACATTTCTTTAAGATTGATGTAAAGGTGCATTTGAACTGGGTTCCATTTGCCCTGAATGCACTTCCCTACCAGGTGCACCCCACCCCCATGCATAGTCTGATACATGTTAAGGTGGCAGGGGTAGTGTGAATGGTAGTCCCTTATTCTGGTGGCAGGCCTCTGCCCACCAGAGGAATTCTAGGCGTAGGCAAGGAATGATAGAAATTATTGCTTCTAGATCCTGAGAATGTTGACACCATAGGCTTTTTAGATACCACTGTAGTTTCCTCATATGCAGTCTTGCATATGGAATTAGAAGAATGCAGGAGGCCATGAACCCCAAGGCTTGTAGTATTTGTCTTGCAGATAGAGTTTTTGTGGCCACTTGTTTGAAGTAGGTTATCAAGTGAATTTGTTTCTCTGGCATAAGGCAAGCCATCTGGGAAGTTGTATTCAAGCTTGCTCCCAGGAATATAATTTGACAGGGTACCAGGTGTGATATATTTTCGTTTGTGGTGTACCCTAGACAAGTTAGTACCCTTCGTACAAAAGCCAGACGATTCAAAGGTATGTCCTGTTTTTCTGTCTGAATTAGACAATCATCCAGGTATGGGTATATTTGAATATTTCTTTGCCTGCAGAATGCAATGACTGGAGCTAGGCACTTTGCGAATACCCTGGGCGCAGTAGATAAGCCAAAGGGCAGTGCAGAGCACTGACCGCGCGTGTAGCCTGCTTTGAAGCGTAGGTATCTTCTGCAAGATTCCCTGATTGAGGTGTGCAGGTATGCTTCCTTTAAATCTAAAGTCAGCCAGACATCTTTGCTTATTATAGGAAGCAACTGGTGAAGGAGTCAGCATCTTGATTTTTGGAATCACCAAAAAGGTGTTTAGACAGGTCCAGGGTGGGACGCCATGAACTGCCTTTTCTGGGTACCAGGAAAAATCCCGAGTAGAAACATTGTCCCTTTTCCTCTTCTGGTACCAAATGAATAGCCCCTATGCTTAAGAGAGAGTACTTGCTTTTGGGCCTCTGCCCACTGAATTGGAGGTAGATCCAGCCAACCACTTGGAGTTGGTAATGTGTGGAACTGAAATCTGTATCCTTGGGACACTATTTAAAACACAACTGTCCTGGGTAATGAGTCCCCACGTTCTTTGCATGAAGTGCAATCTTTCCCCCCAAAGGGGCAGTCAGTTGAGAAGTGCTTGAAAGTTTTAAAAAGAAGTCATTGAGACAGTTTACCATACAGGGGAGTTTTATTACTCCCAGATTTGGAAGTGGAGGCCCTCCACTGCTTAGTCCTGTGCGTCCCCTGGGACTGAAGCCTGGGTGCTCTGCTGGACCTGGGTTTGGACTGAGAAAGTCTGGAAGAGGCAGGAAAGGACCAATTCTTAGAATACCAATGCCTACTAAATCTTGGAGGTTGTACTTGTAAAAAATCTTAAACAGTTTGCATAGCTTTAGCTCTTTCCTCCATCTTTTTAAGAACAACTTCTGCCTTGTTGCCAAACAGGCGGTCCTGATTTAAGGGAGCATCCAGTAATTTCACTTTAACATGATCTGGCAAGGATTGCTCCTTAAGCCAAGCATGGCTTCTAAATAAAGACCCAGTTACCGCAGCCCTGCAAGATGCCTCTAGTGAATCAAAACCACATTGCAATGTATGTTTACCAACTTGTTCAGCAGAATGCATTAAACCCTGTAAATTCTTATTTTCAGCACAATCAGGAATCCACATCATTTTCTGTTTAAGCAATCCAATATGCTGCTGATACTTCAACATATGAAACTCGCAATTCAAGGCCCTAATGGCCAAAGTTGCAGAAGTGTATACCTTCTTACCCCATCTATCCAGTACCCTGGAGTCTCTAGTAAAAGGGGTAGGATTTTTGGCAGTAGTAGCTTTAATGCCTTTGGGTCCCTGTGAAACAGTTTCATGATCTGCAGTAGGATTTTTGAAAAGGAGCTTGTGAGAGTCAAGAACCCTGTAATATCCATCAGGTTTTCTGGAAGCAGGAGGCAGAGAGTCAGAGGCATTGCAAGATACCGAAAAGGCATCAACAATGTCCAGTACATGAGGTATAGCTAAAAGCCTGTGCTGGGGCAGGAGTAAGAAATCCCTAAGCCTCTTATTAGAATCAGAAAAATCCTGACTTTCCCAACGAAAAAGCTCCCCGAGAGTATGCAAGGTTTCACCAAAAGAGAGATCCTCTGGGGGGGAAGCAGAGGTAATAAAAGTCCTCAGTATCAGAATCCTCATAGGTAGATGAGGGTAAATCCCGGTCATCAGAGGAAACAGAAATTTCAGAATCCTGATCAGAAGTATCAGAAGTAAACTCCATCCTGGGTCTCAGAGGGGAAAGGTTGGCTTCCCCTGATTAAAGTAATAAGGTCTTCAGCCATTCTTATTTGTTTTTTAGGCATAGAGTCCTGACCATGCGGTCTGGGCATCAGTTTTCTAGGCATGGTTCGAGTTTTAGGCTTTGAAGAAGAAGATGGCACCAGTTTAAAATGCAAGTCAGTAGGCCTGAATACACCCTCAGAAGCTGGTGCCTGCACAGTGGCTCTGGACCCATCCAAGGTACAGACATCCGCAGGTTCCACAGTAGAAGCATCTTGTGGCATACTGGACTCTGAATGGGTCTCAATAGAGGCCTGCAAATCCTAAGTAGCGGGTATCAGGGGCTGCTAAAGCACCTCGCTGAGTACCGACTAACTTGGCGGCCTCTGTCTTTATCTTTGCGTTTTTTCAGAATGTCAGTAGTAAGATGGCTTACCGAAGACATATCAGGATAATTGAAACGAGCACCAAAATATGTAAAAGTGCAAATATACCAACGACGGATAGTTCGTGGGTTAAATAAGGCACAAAACAGACAGCGAGGTACATCGTGGTCAGGGCCTAGGCAAGGAATACAGTAAGAATGAAAATCTTTATGAGGTACTTGCTTTCCACAAGAAATGCAATTATTTAATTTTACTGGCATAGGATTAGAGCAAGAAAAAGTTTCCCCAATGGGGTACTTGGCTTTTAGTTGAAGACTTCGGTTCAAAAACTCGAAAACAAAAATTTCAGGAGTCAGCCGACCGGCACTTGTGAACTGCTTCTGCTTCAGGCACCACACGGCAAAAAAGACTGATGTAATGACGTTGGCTGCATGTTTTATACTCCTGACGACCTGACATCAATGAAGACAGCAACCAACGTAGCACCCAAGACTTTGTTAATCAGCCCGACTGAGGGCTACTGCAAGCAGATAACCCAAATGTAATGACTGCAACAGTGAAACACGAAAAACATCAGGGGCAGGTGGTGGTGTTTGTAGGTGTGGACCGTGGTCCAAGTGGCAGATTCCAGGTCTCTGCTCCCCATATCAAGCAGTGGAAATTTCAATTTTTTCTCTTGAGCACTGGGCACCCACAGACACTTGTCCGGCAACTAGAGAGACTAAATACTAATGTAGGTACTTAACTTCCAAGTGTCTAGACAGTAAAATACCTTACCTGCATTAACTTAAACAAATGTTAGTGAGTGTATTAGTACATTTCTGCTGTACAGTTCCTTAGTCTAACCTCTGTACTGATGAGTACATCACCAGGACTAAACAGCTGTATATTGCTCTCCAGTTAGAGCCCGCCCCCCCCCCCCAACTAAAGTCAATTTTCTTTTGAGAAATACTCAAATCTATAGAATAGATTTTCATTTCCTCTCCTGTTTCATCTGTAACTAATCCCAGCTTTAATTCTATATCCTTTTAAGAATGTCAGGGTAAAATTGGATAATGTCTACACTTGCCTTGATTTTATAGTATAAAGTAGAGTGACTGTGCAAAGCAGCATACCTTTTCTTAAGGTTCAATGAGTGGTTTCTATTCCTTTTGCACTTCACGGTGAGTGTCTGCAGAGTTCATTTAACCATTGGCTAGCCTTCTCCTTCCCTGTAGTCTTTACCCCTCCCTCCTCCAGCTCTTGTTCTGTATTGGATAGCCTGAGGTAATTTAAACCCAGGGTGCCATTTTGTTTTTTTTTGTTTCAAATCCAACAGCAGCTGTTTTGATTCCCTTGGTGTGTAATCATCCTACTGTAAGTTTTTGCATTCAAGGTATGCTGTACATTGTGGTTTATTTCATAATTCTTTAGTACAACAGCTTATACTATATGTTTCTGTTATTTTTAACACTGCAGGATGCCTTTAGATAATTCTGCTTAATGAACTGCTGTCACATATGCACCTAGATATGTTCCGTTTTCCTTGTTTACTGTTATAGAGCCAGAAGGGCTATTTCACATGTTGCATTTCACTGCTCTAACTGCATTGACTAGTTTTTAAATATATTGAAAGTGTATCTTGCTTAATTTAGTAGAGAACTGCTTTATATATTTACATTTTATTTTTGTATGTTGCCATAAGAAAATATTTAATGTTATCAGGTGCTGAAGCAGGAATAACCATTGCCTGATGTTTTTGTTATTGATTACTGCTAAACAAAAATCCAATCTGACTGGTCACACAGTATGTGCTGCCTTAACCTAATGTTCTCTTACATTTTCCAAACCATCCTTCAGGTCAAGCACGTCTCTACTCCCCATACCAAGCAGTGGAAATTTCAATTTTTTCTCTTGAGCACTGGGCACCCACAGACACTTGTCCGGCAACTAAAGAGACTAAATACTAATGTAGGTACTTAACTTCCAAGTGTCTAGACAGTAAAATACCTTACCGGCATTAACGAACAAATGTTAGTGAGTGTATTAGTACATTTCCGCTGTATTAGTTCCTTAGTCAAACCTCTGTACTGATGAGTACATCACCAGGACTAAACAGCTGTATATTGCTCTCCATTTAGAGCCCCCCCCCAACTAAAGTCAATTTTCGCTTGAGAAATACTCAAATCTACAAAACAGCATTTCATTTCCTCTCCCGTTTCATCTGTAACTAACCCCATCTTTAATTCTACATCCTTTTAAGAATGTCAGAAAATGATACTCTGTGCCCATAACATAGTCTATAACTTAGTGCAAACATACAGTTTAAATTAGTTAAAATTTCAGTTTAACATATTACAATTTAAGCTAATGCTACATACCTACCAAAGCCTAAATAAACACTTAAAATCAGTGTTAGCCCGCTGCGCTCGAGCTTGCTCCGCTCCCCTCCCTGCCCCCTATTTCCACCCGCCCCCACTACTTCTACATTTATTCTAACCCCTAATCACCTGACCAGTAGTCCAACCCCTAATTACCTAACTAGCCCAACCCACTCATACTACCTCCCCCCCCAACCCCAATTCAATTACATCCCACAGTGATCCCACTCCCAACACACATTCCCAGACAATACAACTCTACCCTCACACACAACCAACCAAGAATCACAGTTGTACTTCTCACTCAAAGTAGTATGTTATCCACACTCACATCCCTATCACTAGCTCTACTATTGCTAACCTTCCTAACTTCCTTACTAACAGACCTACCACTGCACAACTGCTATCACACTACCCACACTAGCCCACCCTCTCAAACCCACTCAGACTTCTACATCTGCCCTACAATCTTAAATCTTACAACTACATATTACTCACTAACAAAAATTATACCATCTCACCACACTAAGAAAAACTCATAGACCAAACTCACAAACAATTAATATTAAAAAACACATACTGACACTCCTACAAACTCTGCTAACCTCTGGTGACATTCACCCAAATCCAGGTCCCCTCTCAGCTAGACAAACATCTGACCTGCTAATCCTAAATCTCAACATAAGTAGTATTACCAACAAGCTAACAGACCTACATGCATTCATAGCCCACTACAACCCTGATATACTCGCCATTACAGAAACCTGGCTTAAACTCAGTATCCAAGATGAAGACTTTCTTCCCCCAGAGTATAATACACTTAGATCTGATAGAACAAACAGGAAAGGAGGAGGAGTAGCCATTCTCTTTAAAAACACCCTTAACCTCCAGCTCCTGCACACCACCCACTTTTCAAAATGCTGAAGTCCTATTTTCTGTCCTGTCCATAAGAAACACCAAGATGATCAATATAATATGCTGTTACATACCTCCAGGCAACAACTCGCTCATAATAGAAGACATCCTACACTGGACAAAGGACAATCTACCTCAGGAAACAATCCTACTAGGAGACCTTAACACTGACTGGGCAGCCTGTAACTCCAGAAGCCCCTCTACTCATATCAATCTATATGGGTTCTCTCAACTAATTAAACCACCAACTAGAATAGATGAGAAAACAAAGAGAATCCATACTGGACTGGACACTAACCAACCATCCCAAACAAAACTATACAGTAGGCAGTCTCCCAGATGACTTAAGTGATCATCTCCCCACCTTCCTACTCCAGAAACACTCCAATCACCCCAAACCAGTAGTCTACAAATTTGTACGAGATGACTGTAACCTTACCCCACGACATCTAAATACTGTCCTAAGCCACTGCAACTGGGAACCAACACGGACACTCAGGTTAGACCAGGCAGTAGACTACTTCAATACTACCCCTCTCTAACATCCTTAACAGTCTAGCTCCCAGCAGAAAGATCAGAGTTGAAGCCAACTATGCACCTTGGCTAAATAGGGACACCAGAGCCTTACTAAAAGCTAGAGATAAAGCCTGGAAAATCTGGAAAACTGACAAAACCCCTAGCTCCAGACAATACTATCAACAGCTTAGAAACAAGGCCAAGGCTGAATCCAAAATAAACAAACAAAACTATTTTCTTAGCACCCAAAGGAAATATTCAAATAGTCCACAGAAATGCTGGCATGCCATTAACTCCCTACTAAAGCCAGGCAAAACTACAACCTCAGCACCCATCTCTACTAACAATACCCCTAAACATAGCTTCTCAATTTAATAACCATTTTACTAAATCCATCTTAGCCTTGTCCAGTCAAATAACCAAAAATAGTCAACCTCAGTCACAACCTAACCTATCCCACATCACCCCTTCTTTCAGCCTATCACCAGTGCCCACCTCAACTATCAAAAAACTCCTCCTAAAACTAAAGCCAACCACACTAGCAGCTGATAACATACCTGCTGCATACCTAAAAATGGCTAGTGACTCCCTATAATATACTGTCTCCGTCCTTATCAACCGCTCTGTACTATAATCCTACATACCCAAACTCTGGAAAGTATCTCACATCATTCCTCTCCATAAAGGAGGTAATTCTTATGAATTCTCCAACTACCGACCTATTGCCATCCTTTGCCCCTTATCCAAAATTCTTGAGAAATGCATCAACTTGCAAGTGATGACATTTCTTAACACACAATCTACTATCTACCACACAACACGGTTTCCGTCCACATCACAGCACTACCACAGCCCTTCTATCCTTCACTAATTATATAAACCTTCACAGGAATGATAACATATGTATCGGCCATTTTCCTAGACCTCTCAAAAGCATTTGATATGGTCTCCCACTCCATTCTACTAGACTCGCTATCATTATCCTTCACTTCCTCTACTATAGCCTGGTTCAGAAGCTACTTGTCTGACAGGCAACAATCAGTCCAGTGGAAAGGAACTCTGTCTACACAACTTCCAACCACCATAGGAGTCCCACAGGGCTCTATACTGGGCCCGCTATTGTTCTCTATTTTCACAAATAACCTCAAATGCTCTACACATGCCACACTCATACAATATGCGGATGATTCAACCCTGATCTGCTCTGCCTCATCTCCCACCACCCTACATACACTCACTCAAGATACCTTTATCTCAGTAGAAAAATGGATATCGGGTATCGAACTAATTCTAAATCCCAAAAAGACAAAACTGCTACTATTTACCCCCTAATAGATCAAAAAAAAAACCTCTCCTTTACCATAACATCTCAGGACAGCACCACCATCTCCCCTTCTAACCACACCAAACTTCTGGGCATTGAAATAGACAATAATCTCCACTTTGATGTTCACATCTCACATACCATAAAAATAGTACACAAAAAACTGGGCTCCCTATACAGGCGCAAGTCCTTTCTCTCAAAAAGCAAGAGTCACTCTTGCACAAAGCCACCTCCTCTCAACTCTATTATACGCAGCACCAATCTTTACCCAAATCAGACAGTGTGACCTAGACAAACTAGAATCAAGCTACAATAAAATAGCCAAGTTTGCTACTAACTCAACCTATAAAACCCATCACTGTGCTGCACTAAAAGAACTAAAATGGCTTGAGCTACCACAGCTACTTAACTATCACCAGCTGGGCACAGCCTACAATATTCTCAAATATCCTGAAAAAAACCCCTCATTATCCAACCTACTTACTATCTATAATGCAAACCGGTACCCAAGATCCAGTGAAAAATCTCTCCTCTCCATCACCAAGGCTAACAATAAAGCAGGGAAATCACTCTACTCCCACACCATTGCCAGAAACTGGAACTCTCTTCCCCTATCCATGTCCACTGCCCCCTCCACATCCAAATTCAAGAACTCCCTCAAATCGCACCTTCTTACTACCTGGTTATGCCCTTGTACCACATAACCCTACTCATACTATTAACTCCCCAAATTCCTCTCTGATCACATGCTGGAGCTCTGATCCCCTTGTAGGCTTGGTCATCTGAAAAGGTACTTTTAACTGTAAAATCTTACTTGATATATTTTCTTTTCTTACCAATGTATGACTGACATTGTCCTTTTACCCATGTTCTAGATCTTCTTTTACCTGGAGTGTTTTTATTAATTCTTGTTATATTACTATGCTCCGCATACATTATGTAACCTGTTTTGTGTATTAGGCTGGATGTACTGTATTTGTATAAATTGATGTTAGAGCTTTTCTCCCCGGGCCTCCGCTGAAAATGGACCTGGTCCAGTCAAAATTTCCCAGTTAACAAATTTAAAATAAAATAAATAATAAATGTCCCTGGTGGGTACTCCTCTAAGGAAGGCAGTGAAGTAGAGGCTACCCTAGTGGAATGTGTTCTGATAGATTCATGAGGTGCTTTTCCATGAAAAGTGTAGCAGAATTGTATGCAGTGAGATCCATTTTGAACTGGTCCGTTTGGAGATGGGCTTCCCCTCTTTCCCTGGGGCAAAGCCAACCAACAGTTGATCTGTCTTCCTAATGGACTATGTTCTGTACAGACAGCATCTTAACTGTCTGCACACATCCAGTGTGTGCAGAATTCTCTTCCCTTTATTCGGAGGGTTTGAGGAAAATGTGGGGAGATGTATAGACTGGTTTAGGGTCGCATCTGATACTACCTTTGGCATGAACGAGGGATTAGTCCCTGAAAGACACCCTGTCTGCATAGAAGATAATGAAGGGTTCAGTGGCCATGAGTGCTTGAAGTTCTAACACCCTCCTAGCTGAAGTAATAGTCAAGAGGAAGGCAGCCTTCCAGGAAAGGTGTTTTAGGTCTGCTGATGCAGTTGGTTCGAAGTGGGGCAATGTCAGTTTTTCTAAGACATTGTTCATGGAGTGGGTGCCTTTCTAGGGGGCCTAATGTTAGATACACCTCTGAGGAATTGCTTAATCAAAGGGTGAGAGAAGACAGGCTGTTCAGCATGAAAGTGTGCTGAAACGGCTGAGGTGTGGATTTTAATGGAGGAAAAAGGAGAGGCCCTTGTTAAGTAGCTCCACTATGTAGTCCAGAATAAATGGGAGGGACAGCTGGGAGCTGCTGTGACCTTTTGATAAGCACCAAGAGTTGAATATTTTCCATTCCTCTGAGTAAGACTTCCTGGTGCTGGGCTTTATTCCTTCCTTAATGTCTAGGACCTGTTTGCTCAACTGTGGGTTATCCCTGGGGGATAAGCCAAGCAGAAAGTTTGAGGGCGTGCAGGTTTGGATGCAGAATCTCCTCTCTGGCTTGCATCAAGAGGTCTGCAGTTAACAGCAGGGGCCTGTAAGGCTCCTTGGCCAGGCTGAAAGTGCAGCTGTGTACCTACCATAAATGCAGATGTTAGAGTGTATTCACTGTTGCAGTCATTACTCTTGGGTTATCCTGCTAGCAGGCTACCCTCAGTCGGCCAGAATTCCAAAGTCTAGGTCCGGCGTCGGTTGCTGTTGCCTCTTCCCTGATATAAAAGATGCAGCCGACGCCATTCTTCAGTTTTTCTTGCCCCAGATGTCGTGTGCCCCCAAAATGGTAGGCTGAAAAAATATGCCAATAAAAATACATGCACAAAAATAACATTCCCTTTGTTTACAAGCAAATACACCAAATAGGTTGTATAGGATAGAGAAATGCAGAAAAGTCCCAGCAAAGAGAAGGAGAATGGTGGGAGGGTAACCTGGACTGCAGCATTGAATACACTTAAACATCTACATTTATGGTAGGTACAAAACTGTACTATATTCTGTGTGTTTCACTGCTGCAGTCATTACACTTGGGTAGAATCCCACAGCTGAAGTCGGGTGGCTGGTACTATAGAGGATTTGGGGTGGCTATGAGGCCCTGCAGCGGCAAAGCCAGCTCTGGATTTAGAATAGAGAGGCAAGTGGTAATGCTTGGTAAAGTTGTGCACTGAACTCCAAGTTGCAGCTTCCAAAACATCCTTGGTAGGTACTCCTCTTAGGTAGGCAGTTGAAGTGGCTGTTGCCCTGGTGGAATGTGGCCTCATGTTGCTAGGTACAGTTTTTCCATGCTGTGTGCAGCAGAAATAGCTTTGAAATAGCCTTTCCCTGTGATCCTGCAGCAGATGCTACAAACAATTGCTCAGTTTTCCTGAAAGCTTTTGTTTTGTCCAAGTAAAAACGTAACTGCCTGTGTATGTCCAATGAATGCAGAAGTCTCTCCCCTTTATTCTGGAGATTTGGATAATAAGTTGGCAAGTGAATAGTTTGGTCAAGAGCCACACTGGATACCACCTTTGGCATAAATGTAGGGTTTGTTCTTAAAGATACCCTTGCCCTGATGAAAAATGATGAAAGGTTCCACTGCCTTTAGTGCTTGTAACTCAGAGACTCTTCGTGCTGAGGTTATTGCCAGAAGCAGAGCAGTTTTCCATGACACATTTTAATTCTGCTGAATTGGCTGGCTCAAAAGGAGGTAAAGTCAGTTTTTCCAAGACAAAGTTGAGGTCCCAAATTAGTGTCGGTGCTCTCCGGGGCAGTCTTTTTTTAGCCCCTCTGAGGTACTGTTTTAGAAATGTATGAGAGAAAATAGGAGGATCCGTGTTGTAATGAGCTGAGATGGCAGAGGCGTGTATCTTAATGGATGAAAAGGATAGGCCTTTGTCTGGCATCTCAGTTAAGTATTGTAGTATCTGAGGAATACTTGGGACAAGAGGGTCAAAGCTTTGAGCCTGGATCCAGGCGCAGAATCTCTTCCACTTTTCTGAATAGGATTTCCTGGTGCTGGGCCTCCTGGCCTCCAAAATTACATCGATAACAGCTTTAGAGAGAGGTGTTGGCTGCTTGGCTAAGTAATCTGCCATGCAGCCAGGTTTAAGGTTTTGAGCTGGCTGTGCAGGATCTGATCGTTTTGTTGAGTGAGAAGATGAGGAATTTAAGGTAAAATCCATGGTGGGCCTTGAGCCAAGTTTTTCAAGATTGGGTACCAGTGCTGGCGTGGCCAGTCTGGGGGCGATCAGGATCATTTTTGGCCTTTCTTGTCTGGCTTTTAGGAGTACCTTTGAAAGGAGAGGCAGTGGTGGGAAGGCATAAACTTGTATGGTTTTCCAGTTGAATGAGAGAGCATCCACTTTCCATGCTTGTGTGTGGCAAGTCCTTGTGCAGAATTTCTGTAGCTGGCAATTCAGAGGGGAGGCAAAAAGATCTATGTCTATGCACCCCCATTTTTGTGCTATCATGCTGAAAACTTGTGGATTTAATTTCCACTCGTGAGGATCCATGATGTTTCTGCTTAGTCTGCCAGACTGTTTTTCTTTCCTGGCAGGAATTGTGCTTGCAGATGAACTTGATAGGTTAGTCTGTGTTCCACAAGGTCATGGCTTGTCTGCAGAGGGGATAGGAATGAGTGCCCCCCTTGCTTGTTTATGTACCACATAACTGTGGTGTTGTCCGTTTTTAGTAATAGTTGTCCTGGATGCAGAAGGTCCTTGAAAGCTGTTAGGGCATTTTGTACAGCTAGCATCTCTTTTTGATTGATGTGAAGATGCATTTGGTCTGCGGCCCACTTGTCCTGAATACATTTTCCTGCCATGTGTGCTCCCCAGGCATAATCCGAAGCATCTGTTAGTGTCTGCCTGACTGTGGGTAAAGGGAAAGGCTGTCCCTTGCTGTGGTGACATGCCTGTGCCCACCACTGAAACTCCTGTTGTAGGCAGGGAATAAGTGGTATTACCGTTTCCAAACGGTGACAGTGTTGAGTCCAAACACTTTTTAGGTACCATTGTAATTTCCTCATATGCAGTTTGGCATATGGAATTAGTAGTATGAAGGACGCCATGAACCCCAAGGCCTGCAGAATTTTTCTTGCAGGGAGTTGGGTTTTTGTTGCCATCAACTGAAAATACTGAGTCAGTTGTCCTTGTCTGGCATGAGATAAGCCATCTGGGCTGTTGTATTTAAGCTGGCACCCAGGAATATTATCTCTTGTGAGGGCACTAGTTTTGACTTCTTTTCATTTACTGTGTACCCTAGGCAAATTAGCAATCTTTTTACAAATGCCAGATGCTGTAGAAGAATTTCCTTGCTCTCTGCTTGAATAAGATAGTCGTCCAAGTAGGGATATATATGAATTCCTTTCTGTCTGCAAAATGCAATTACTGGTGCCAGGCATTTTGTGAAGACCCTGGGCACAGTAGATAAGCCAAAGGGCAGTGCAGAGAATTGGTAATGCATTGTGCCAGCTATGAATCTGAAGTATCTTCTGCAATTTTGTCTGATTGGAACATGCAGGTATGCCTCTGAGGTCCAGAGTAACCAACCAAGCCTTCTTGCCCAGCATGGGAAGAAGTTGCTGTAGTGTCAACATTCTGAATTTCGGAACATCCAGGTAAGTATTTAGAGTAGATAGGTCCAGTATGGGTCTCCAGGCTTTGCCCTTTCTGGGGACCAGGAAGGGTCCTGAGTACAATCCTTGTCCTTGTTCCTGTTGTGGCACTTTTTGAATAGCTCTCATGTTCATGAGGGCTGTAATTTGTTTTTGTGCCTCTGCCCATTGATTTTGAGGCAGGTCTGGCATTCCTTTTGGCCTTGGGACAGTGTGAAAGTGGAAACTGTAACCTTGAGACACAATATTCAGAACCCATTTGTCTTGGATGATTATATGCCAATTTTGTGAAAAAGTGCTAGTTTTCCCCTTAAGGGAGCTGCCAAAAGGTAAGTGCTTGGCATTTGAAGGGGGAAGACAGTTTCCTATAAGGTTGTGACTTGTCTTCCCCTCCTTTTGGTGTTGAATCACCCCACTGTCATGGTCTGTAAGAGCCTTGGGGCTCAGATCTGCCTCTTGGGCGTTTGTATCTGCCTCTTTGTGGTCTGTTTGAGACTGGAAAGGACCAATTTTTAGAAGGCCAACTTCTGCTAAATTGAGGTGGCTGTACCTGCACCTGTAAGAAATCCTTCACTGTTTGCATAGATTTTGCCTTATCTCCATTTTCTTTAATACTACTACTGCCTTAACACCAAATAAGATATCATGCTGTAAAGGAACATCCAATAATTTTGCCTTAACATGATCTTTTAACCAAGCATGCCTTTGAATCACAGATCCTGTAACTGCGGCTCTAACAAGAAGCCTCTAATGAAACAAAACCACATTGCAGAGTATGTTTTCCCACTTGTTCAGCTGCATGCAATAAATCCTGCATTTCCTTATAGTCAGGATTGTTCTGAGCTTGTAAGCATTTTCTGTTTTAACAGAAACATTAAATATTGTTGGTATTTAAGCATGTGGAACTGGCAATTTAAAGCCCATACTGCTAAAGTTGCAGAAGTGTAAACTTTCTTCACCCATCTGTCTAATGCTCTAGAATCCCTGTCAGAAGGAACTGGATTTTTAGCAGTGGAAGCCTTTACCCCTTTGGGACCCTGGAGAATAGTTTCAGGGTCAGCAGCAGGGTTTTTATAAAGAAATTTGTGAGTCAGGGACTCTGTAGTACCTGTCTGGCTTGACTGGAGCAGGGGGCAAAGAATCAGGAGTTAAACTGGATTCTGAGAACACATCATCCACAATATGTAACACAGGCGGAACAACAAGGGGCCTGTGCTGAGGCAATAAAAGAAAATCTCTGAGCCTTTTCTTGGATTCTGAATAATCCTGGCTCTCCCAATGGAAATGCTCCCTCATGGTATGTAAAGTTTCCCCAATACAGTAATCCTCAGGAGGAGAGGCTGAAGGGATTGATTCTTCAGCTTCAGAGTCCTCATAGGGGGGTAAAGAGTATCCTTGGTCTGAAGAGGAATCAGAAGAAATGAAAACCTGGTCCGAGGAATCATAGTCTGTATCCTCCCTAGGCCTTTTATCAGGAGAGGGATGGGAACCCCTGATCAGAGTAATTAGGTCTTCGGCCATTTTGAGCATCTGTTTTTTAGGCATGGAGGCCTGTCCAGGTGAATGCTGTACTTGCTTCGTTGTCTTTAATGGAGTTTTAGACTTGGCTGTTTTGATGGTAAGCTGTGAAGGTCTGAAAACACCCTCAGAAGCTGGTACCTGCTCAGCGGCTACGGACCCATCTGAGGGGTTAATTTCCGTAGACCCAATACCTTGAGTTTCCCAAAGGCCTAGAAAGCTCCACGTGGTAGTCGGAGGTGGCCTGTGGCTCCGAGGTAGCGGGTGTCAGGGGCTGCGAAAGCGCCTCACTGAGAACCAACGAACCGGCAACTGGCCTGGCAGAGGCTTCGTCAGTTTTGGACCTCGGATGCCTGTCCTTATCTTTGTCTTTGCATTTTTTGTGTATTCCGGTCGGTTGTTTCGACAGCATGGTATAATTGAACCTTCGGCCAAAATAATGGCGAGCAAAATCAAACCAACGTTTAATAGTGCGCTTGTTAAATTAGTGCAAAACCAACAACTTGTGACATTGTGGTCTGGGCCTAGGCATGGAATACAGTAAGAATATAAATCCTTATGAGGTATTTGCTTTCCACAAGAAATACAATTATTAACTTTTACTGACATTGGTCTGAGGCAAGAAAAAGTTTCCCCAAAGGGGTACTTAGCTTTATTGAAGACTTTGGTTCCGAAATTCAAATTCGAAAATCTCAGAGGAGTCGGCCGACCGGCACTTGCGAACTGCTTTTGCTTCGGGCACCGCGCGGTAAAAAAGACTGAAGAAAATGGCGTCGGCTGCATCTTGTATAGCTCTGGTGCACTGACACCAAGGAAGAGGCGACAGCAGCCGCCGGACCAAGACTTTGAAACTTTGGCCGACTACGGGACCGCCTGACAGCAGGATAACCCAAGTGTAATGACTGCATCAGTGAAACACGATGAACATCCTGGACTGCAACAGTGAATACACTAACATCTACATTTATGGTAGGTACATAACTGTACTAGGTTCATGGTGTTTCACTGTTGCAGTCATTATTCTTGGGTTGAATCCCAAAGCTGAGGATGGGTGGCTGGGCTAAACAGGATTAGGAGAGGCTATGAGGCCCTGCAGAACTGCAGTGGCAAAGCCTGCTCTGGACATAGAGTAAAGAGGTAAGTGGTAGTGCTTTGTGAAAGTGTGCACTGAACTCCAAGTAGCAGCCTCTAAGATATCTTTGGTTGGTACTACTCTGAGGAAGGCTGCTGAAGTGGCTGCTGCTCTGGTGGAATGAGGCCTAATGCCCTTAAGCACTGATTTGCCATGCTGAAAATAGCAGAAACGGATGCAAATGGCCTATCCATTTAGAAATGGTCTGTTTTGAGATAGCCTTTCCTTGTGATCCTGCAGCATATGACACTAAAAGTTGCTCAGTTTTTCTGAAAGCTTTAGTTCTGTCCAAGTAAAAACTTAACTGCCTGTGTATGTCCAAAGAATGCAGAATTTTCTCACCCTTGTTCTGTGGATTTGGATACAAGGTAGGCAAGTGAATGGTTTGGTTGAGGGCCACACTGGATACCACGTTAGGCATGAAGGTAGGGTTTGACCTCAGAGAAACCCTGTCTGGATGAAAAATGATAAAAGCTTCCACAGCCATGAGTGCTTGTAACTCAGATTCGCCTTGCAGAGGTTATTGCTAGGAGTAGAGCTGTTTTCCAGGATAAAAATTTTATATCTGCTGTTGAAGCTGGCTCGAAAGGAGGCAGTGAGTTTTTCCAAAACATAATTTAGGTCCCAGGCCGGAACTGGCACTCTCCTTGGAGGCCTAATGTTTTTGGCCCCTCTGAGATATTGCCTTATTAAAGGATGAGAAAAGATAGGTGGCTCCGTATTGTAATGGGCTGAAATGGCAGAGGCATGAATCTTAATTGATGAGAAAGAAAGGCCTTTGTTCAGCATCTCAGTTAGGTATTGTAAAATTTGAGGTATATTTGGTGCACGTGTCAATGCCTTGTTCCTGGTTCCAAGCACAGAATCTCATCCATTTTTCTGCATAAGATTTTCTGGTACTGGGCCTCCTGGCCTCCAAGACAACATCCATAACAGCTTTTGAAAGAGGAGTGTTCTGAATGGTTACATTATCCACCATGCTTACCAGATTTAAGGACCTGATTTGGCTGTGCAGGATCTGATTGTTTTGTTGGGTCAGCAAGTGAGAAGTTTGAGGCAATATCCGTGCTGGACCTTGAGACGAGCTCTTTAGGAGTGGGTACCAGTGCTGGCGTGGCCAGTCTGGTGCAATCAGCATAATTTTTGGCTTCTCTTGTCTGACTTTTAGGAGTACCCTGGGAAGGAGAGGCAGTGGAGGAAAGGCATATACTGTTAGATTTTAATAGCTGAAAGATAGGATGTCCACTTTCCATGCTTGCTTGTGATAAGTCCTTGTGCAAAATCTCTGCAATTGGAAGTTGTGAGGGGAGGCAGATGTCTGAGCATCCCGATTTCCTTATCATGCTGAAGACTTGTGGATCCAGTTTCCATTTGTGAGGATCCATGAGGTTTCTGCTTAGTTCGTCTGCCAGAGTGTTTTTCCTGGCAGGAATTGGGCTTGCAGGTGAATTTGAAAAGCCAAAGCTGTGTCCCATAAGGTCATTGCTTGTCTGCAGAGAGGGTAGGAATGAGTACCTCCCTGTTTATGTACCACATGACCGTAGTATTGTCTGTCTATCAGTAGTTGTCCTGGATGAAGCAGGTCTGTGAAAGCTGTCAGGGCATTTTGAACAGCTAGCATCTCTTTTTGATTGATGTGAAGATGCATCTGGTTTGCAGGCCATATGCCCTGAAAACATTTTCCTGCCATATGGGCCCCCCAGGCATAATCTGATGCATCCGTTTGTCAGTGTCTGTCTGGTTGTGGGTAAACTGAATGGCAGACCCTTGTGGTGACAGGCTTCTGCCCACCATCGAAAACTACTGTTGCAGGCAGGGAATGAGTGCAATTACCGTCTCCAGGCTGTGGCAATGCTGAGTCCAAACGCTTTTTAGATACCATTGTAGTTTTCCTCATATGCAGTCTGGCATACGGAATTAGTAGAATGCAGATTGCCATGAAACCCAGGGCCTGCAGGATTTTCCTTGCAGATTAGTGGGTTGGTTTTTGTTGCCAATTTCTTGAAGTAAGAAGTCAGTTGCTTTTGTTTGTCTGGCATGAAATAAGCCATCTGGGCAGTTGTATTTAAGTTTGCACCCAGGAATATTACCTCTTGAGAGGGCATTAGTTTTGATTTCTTTTCGTTTGTGTACCCTAGGCCAGTGAATAATCTTTTTACAAATGCCAGATGCTTTAGAAGAATGTCTTTGTTCTCTGCTTCAATTAGGCAGTCCAAGTAGGGATATATTTGAATTCCTCTGTCTGCAAAATGCAATTACTGGTGCCAGGCACTTTGTGAAGACCCTGGGCACAGTAGATGAGCCAAAGGGCAGTGCAGAGAATTGGTAATGCATTGAGCCAGCTATGAATCTGAGGTATCTTCTGCAAGATTGTCTGATTGGGACATGCAGGTATGCCTCTTTTACGTCCAAAGTTACGAGCCAAGCCTTCTTGCCCAGCATGGGCAGTAGCTGCTGTAGAGTCAACATCTTGAATTTTGGAACTTCCAGAAACGTATTTAGTATAGACAGGTCCAATATTGGCCTCCAGGTTCTGTCCTTCCTGGGTACTAGGAAAAGTCTGGAGTAAAATCCTTGCCCCTGCTCTTGTGGTACTTGCTGAATGGCCCTCATGTCCATGAGGGCTGTAATTACATTTTGTGCCTCTGCCCATTGATTGTGTGGCAAGTCTGGCATACCTTTTGACCTTGGTAGAGTGTGAAAATGGAACCTGTAGCCTTGGGACATGTTCAGGACCCATTTGTTTTGGGTAATCATTTGCCAATTTGATGAAAAAAGTGCTAGTTTTCCCCCTAAGGGGGCTGCCAAAAGAAAAGTGCTTGGATCTGGCAGAGGAAAGTCATTGGGATGGTTTCCTGTAAGGTTGTGATTTGTCTTCGCCGCTTTTGGAGGTAGGAGCACCCCACTGTTTGGGCCTGTATGAGCCTTGGGGCTGAGATCTGCCTCTGGGACATCTGTATCTGCATCTTTGTGGTCTGTCTGACACTGGAAAGGACCAATTTTTAGAAGGCCAGTTCCTGCTAAACCTGGGTGGCTGTACCTGTAAGAAAACCTTGACTGTCTGCATGGATTTTGCTTTATCCTTCGTTTTTTTCAAAACCTCTTCTGCTTTAGTAGCAAAGTATCATGCTGCAATGGTACATCTAATAATTTTGCTTTAACATGATCAGGCAGATTCTGTTCCTTTAACGAAGCATGCCTTCTAATAACAGAACCTGTGACAGCGGCCCTGCACGAGGCCTCCAGTGAATCATAACCACATTGCAAAGTATGCTTTCCCACTTGTTCAGCTGCATGCAATAAATCCTGCAATTCCTTGTTCTCGGAACATTCAGTATTTGTCAACAATTTCTGTTTAAGCAGTGACATTAAATACTGCTGACATTTAAGCATATGAAACTGACATTTTAAAGCCCTTACAGCCAAGGTAGCAGAAGTATATACTTTTTTCCCCCATCTGTCTAGAGCCCTAGAATCCCTATCAGAGGGGACAGGGTTTTTTTTGCAGTGGAGGCTTTAACCCCTTTGGGACCCTGAGATATAGTTTCTGGATCAGCAGCAGGGTTTTTATATAGGAATTTATGAGAATCTGGAACCCTGTAGTATCTGTCTGGCTTAGCAGGTGCAGGGGGTAAAGAGTCAGGGGACAGGCCAGACTCTGAAAAGACATCTACAATGTCTAAAACAGGTGGAATAGCAAGGGGTCTGTGCTGAGGAAGTAGCAGAAAGTCTGAGCCTTTTCTTAGATTCAGAATAATCTTGGCTCTCCCAGTGGAAATGCACCCTCATGGTATGCAGGGTTTCCCCAAAAGAATAATCCTGAGGAGAGGCTGAAGGAATGGATTCTTCAGCATCAGAATCCTCATAGAGAAGCATGGACTAATCCTGTTCAGAAGAGGAATCAGAGGAAATAGAAACCTTCTCAGAAGAATTATACTCTTGTCGCTTGCCTAGGCCTCTTAGGCAGGGAATGGGAGCCCCTGATCAAAGTAATTAGGTCTTCGGCCATTTTGAGCATCTGTTTTTTAGGCATGGTAGACTAGTAGGAGAATGCTGTACTGGTTTCTTTGTCTTTAGAGCTGCTTTAGTCTTTGAAGCTGAAGATGGCTTAATATATAGTTGCGTAGGTCTGAAGACACCCTCAGAAGCCGATGCCTGCTCAGCAGCTCCGGACCAATCTGAGGGAATGATTTCAGTGTCTCCAATACCTTGAGTATCCAGAGGCCCAGTCGGCTCCACGTGGGAGTCGGAAGCGGCCTGTGGCTCTGAGGTAGTGGGCGCCAGGGGCTGTGAAAGCGCCTCACTGAACCAGCGACTGGCCTAGCAGAGGCCTCGTCAGTTTTGGACCTCTGATGCCTATCCTTTTCCTTGTCCTTGCATTTTTTGTAAACTCCGGTCGGCTGTTCCAACGGCATTACATAATTAAATCTTCGGCCAAAGTAATGAAATGCAAAATCGAACCAACACTTAATAGTGCGTTGGTTAAATCTAGCACAAAACCAACAGCTAGCAACGTTGTGATCAGGGCCTAGGCAAGGAATACAGTAAGAGTGAAAATCCTTGAGGTATTTGCTTCTCACAAGAAATACAATTGTTAACTTTTTCTGACATCTGTCTAGAGCAAGAAAAAAGTTTCCCCAACGGGGTACTTAGCTTTAATGAAGACTTTGGTTCTGAAATTCAGATTTGAAAATCTCAGGAGTCAGCTGACCGGCACTTGCGAACTGCTTTTGCTTCTGGCACCGTGCGGCAAGAGAGACTTAAAATGGTGTCGGCTGCATCTTTTATACCCCTGGCGCACTGACGTCAGGGAAGAGGCGACAGCAACAGATGCCAGACCTAGACTTTGGAATTCTGGCCGACTGAGGACAGCCTGCCAGCAGGGTAACCCAAGAGTAATGACTGCAACAGTGAAAAGTACAGTTTTGTACCTACCATAAATGTAGATGTCCGATAGATATGCAACTGCAGTCATAACATATGGGTTGTCCTGCCTCAGGCAGCCCTCGGTCAGCCGGATTCCAAAGTCTGGGTCCGACGTCGGCTGATGTCGCATTTCTCTCCGACGTCAGAGCGGCTGGAGTATATAAGCATCAGCCGACGCCATTTTCTTCAGTGTTTCTTGCCCCAGATGCCAGGTGCCCTCTAAGGAAGGCTGTAATCAAATTGGAAGACAAAAACAGGTTTCCAGACAAATAAGTAAGCAATAAACAGATACACCATAACAGATATTCCCAGCTAAGAGTAACAGGGATAGGAGTGGACAAGGCATAGAGGGGAAGGAGGGAGGGAAAATCCGACTGCAGTTGCATATCTATCGGACATCTACATTTATGGTAGGTACAAAACTGTACTATGTCCTTCAAGAATGCAACTGCAGTCATAACATTTGGGTAGAATACCATAACTTAGCTGGGGGAGGAGGAATGCTCTAGGAAAGAGATGGAGTGGCAATCAAACCCTGCAGGACTGCCGAAGCAAACCCTGCTCTGGATCTGGAGTATAAAGGGAGATTGTAGTGTTTAGAGAATTTATGCACAGAGCTCCATGTAGCAGCTTCTAGAATGTCTTTTGTAGGCACCCCTCTTAAGAATGCTGTAGAGGTGGCTGTAGCTCTGGTGGAGTGTGGTCTGACATTGGCTGGAACACTCTTTCCATGGAAGGAACAACAAAATCTGATGCAATGTCCAATCCATTTTAAAATAGTCTGTTTGGAAATTGCTTTTCCTTGTGCTCCAGGGGCGTAAGCTACAAAAAGCTGATCAGACTTCCTACTGGTCTTGGTTCTGTCCAGGTAGTAGCAAAGTTGTCTGTGAATGTCCAAGGTATGCAACAGTCTTTCCCCTTTGCTCTCAGGATTGGGAAAGAAGGTAGGCAGGTGAATAGCTTGATTTAAAGAAACCCTAGATACCACCTTTGGCATAAAGGTAGGGTTGGTTCTTAAGGATACCCTGTCTCTGTGAAAGATTATGAACGATGGTATTGCCATTAGGGCCTGTAGTTCCGAAACCCTTCTTGCTGAGGTAATTGCCAACAGGAAAGCTGTCTTCCATGAGAGAAATTGTAAGTCCACAGAAGCTGCTGGCTCAAAGGGAGGTAGAGTCAGTTTTTCTAGGACAAAGTTGAGGTCCCAAGCTGGTACTGGAGCCTTTCTTGGTGGCTTAATATTCTTGATTCCCCCTAAGGAATTGCCTTAAAGGATGTGAAAACACAGGCGGATCAGTGTTATATCTAGCTGAAATAGCTGAAGCATGTATCTTTATGGAAGAATATGAGAGTCCATTCTGTAGCATATCTGCCAAATATTCCAGGATGAGTGGGATGTTCAATAATGATGCATCATGGCCCTTGCTGGTATTCCAAATGCTGAATCTCTTCCATTTTGCTGAGTAAACCTTTCTGGTGGATGGTCTTCGGGCTTCTGTTAATATCCGCTGAACTTCCTTGGAGAGAGATAGAGGTTATTCATAGTATCTCCCAAGCTGTTCGCTGCAGCGTCTGAAGGTTGGGATGTACTGTTTTGAAGTTGTGTTGAGTCAAAAGTAGGGGCCATTGGGGAAGGGCCCACTTTTTGTTGTGACATATGCTCCGTAGTAGTGGGTACCAGTGTTGTCTTGGCCAGTCTGGAGCTATTAGGATCCCCTTGGGCTTCTCTGCTTTGATCTTTAGTAATACTGTGGTCATCAGTGGCAGAGGTGGGAATGCATAGATTTTTAGGAAGTTCCAGTTGAATGAAAGAGCATCTATTTTCCATGCTTGTGGATGATATGTCCTTGAACAGAATTTTTGTAGATGATGGTTGAGGTGGGAGGCAAATAGGTCTACTTCTGGCCTGCCCCATGTTGAAGCGAGTCGTATGAAGATTTTTGGATGTAACCTCCACTCGTGGGGGTCTATGAAATTCCTGCTTAGGCTGTCTGCCAGCACATTGTCTTTGCCTGGAACAAAATGAGATTGCAACTGTATGTTTAGGCTCAGTGATTTTTCCCAAATATTCATTGTCAGTCTGCAAAGGGGGTAAGAATGGGTGCCCCCCTGCTTATGTACCACATCACAGTGGTGTTGTCTGTCCGTATTAGTAGATGGCCTTGCTGAAGTTGTCGAAAGGCCTCGATGGCATGCATTACTGCCTGCATTTCTTTTTGGTTTATAAGCAGATGTGTTTCCTTTGGAGACCATTGCCCTTGAATACATCTGCCCTCCATGTGCGCCCCCCATCCAAGGTCTGAGGTGTCTGTGGTCATGGTCTGTGTTATCTGAGGTTTTTTTGAATAACATACCCGAGTTTGCCTGGCTTACCGAGGCCCACCATAGAAATTAATTTTGTAGGCATGGAATGAGCGGTATGGTTGTCTCTAGGTTGTTGCTGTGTTGAGACCATAAGCTTTTTAGGTACCATTGAAGCTTTCTCATGTGTAGTCTTGCTAATGGAACCAGGAGAATGCAGGATGCCATGTAATCCAGGGCCTGTAGGAATCTCCTTGCAGTCATCTGGGTGAGCTTTGCCAAACCTTTGAAATAGTGAGTTAACTTCTCTTGCTTGTCTTCTGTCAGGTAAGCCATTTGAGAGGCTGTGTCTAGTTTGGCTCCTAAGAAGGTTATTTGCTGGGATGGCTGAAGTCTTGACTTTTGGAAGTTGACTGTGTATCCCAGAGCCTGTAGCAATTGTATGACATAGTTCAAGTTTTTTGTCAAAATCAATTTTTGTCGTCCGCTTGTATGAGGCAGTCGTCCAGGTACGGGTAAATTTGGATCCCCTGGAGCCTGCAATGAGCAATTACTGAAGCCAGGCATTTTGTGAATACTCTGGGCGCAGTAGATAAGCCAAATGGCAATGCTGAGAATTGATAATGCTCTGGCCCTGCAAGAAATCTGACGTATCGTCTGCAGCTGTGTCTGATAGGGACATGCAGGTATGCCTCCTTGAGGTCCAGAGTAAACAGCCAAGACCCCTTGCCCAGCATGGGAAGGAGTTGCTGTAGAGTCAGCATTTTGAACTTTGGCACTATGAGAAAAGTGTTTAATGCGGACAAATCCAGTATTGGTCTCCATTGAGTTTCTTTTCTTGGAACAAGGAAAAGTCTTGAGTAAAACCCCTGGCCTTGTTCTTGTTGTGGAACTCTTTCTATTGCTTTGATCTGAGCAAGCAGAGAAATTTGCTTGATAGCCTCTGCCCTCTGGTTTTGTGGTAGGTTTGGCATGCCTTGTTTTCTTGGTAAGGTATGAAAGTGGAACCTGTAAACCTTGGTCTATAATGTCCAAAATCCATTTGTCCTTTGTCAATTTGTGCCAATTGTCTGAAAACAGAGATAATTTTCCGCCCAAGGGAGCTTCTATTTGCTCCTTGGTCAGCGGAAGTAGAGGAAAGTCATTGAGATTGTCCCTGTGGGGCAGGAGAAACCCCTGTGTCACTTCTTTGGTTTCCTGGTTGCCATTGTCGTCCCCTGTAGGAACCTCTGTATTGTCCTCTTCCTCGGCCACGCCTGTTTTTACCCCTTTGAAATCTTTCAGGATTAGGAAAAGACCAGTTTTTAGAAGGCCAATTCCTGCTGAATCTGGGTGGCTGAACCTGGAGGAAATCTTTGACTGTCTGAACTGATTTTGCTTTTTCCTCGATGGACTTCAACACATCTTTAGCATTAGCACCAAAAAGCTTGTTCTTTTCCAAGGGTGCATCAAGAAGTTTTGCCTTAACATGATCTGGTAGAGGTTGTTCTTTTAACCATGCATGTCTACGAATGACCGCCCCTGTCATAGCTGCCCTACATGAAGCTTCCAATGCATCATATCCACACTGCAGAAAGTGATTGCTGACTTGCTGAGAATTATGTACAGCCTCCTGCAAAGACTTCCTGTCTAAAGGGTCAGGAGAGGCCAATGTTTTCTGTAAATCATCTAACAGGTAATCCTGATACTGAAACATGTGAAAGAGGCAATTCAGAGCTCTCATAGATAAAGTAGTGGAGGTGTAGACCTTTTTCCCCCATCTCTCTAATGACCTAGCTTCCCTGTTGGAAGGCAAAGGATTTTTGGAGGTGGATGCTGAAACCCCTTTAGGTCCCTGAGAAATAGTTTCTAAATCAACAGCATGGGCCCTAAAGAAATGAGAATGTGTTTCTGGGACCCATCTGTCTGGCTTGGCTGGAGCAGGAGGAAGAGTATCCGGGGTAACACTGGAGTCAGAGTATAGATCATCCAAAACATCAAGCACAGGAGGTATAGCCAAGGGCCTGTGTTGGGGCTTTTTAAGGAAGGTTCGAAGGCGCTTTCTGGAATCAGAATATTCCTGGCCTTGCCACTTAAAATGTTCCCTCATGGTATGCAGAACTTCCCCAAAAGAAATATCCTCAGGAGGGGAGGCCGAGGGGATGGATTCCTCTGCATCTGAGTCCTCATAGGTCTGGAAGGGCTCTTCCTGGCCATCGGAGAGGACAGAGTCCTCAGAATCTTCATCTGAAGGGATAGGCTCAGAGGGTTCAACCCGGGGCCTCATCAGAAGGAGGCTGGGATCCTCTCTCAGGATGGGCCTGGGAACCTCTGATCATGGAAATTAAGTCTGCGGCCATAGTCATGATGTGTGTTTCATGAGTAGGCTGAGGTAAGGCTTTAGCAGTAAGGTGCTTGGTCTTGCTGGCTGCCTTAGCACGTGTGTAGGCCTTAATAGACATGCCATAGGAGGCCTAGCAGCTCCACATGCAGGAGTGACCTTATCCACAGCAATGGTCTCAGGCATTTCCTCGGTTTCAGTATCCGGAGGAAAATCAATAACTGGCGTCTGGGTGGTCTCCGGTACCGGAGGTATCGGTAATGCGGTGTCTTCGGTTCGGAGCGGTGAAATAACCGTCTCAGGGGGAACCGGGGCACTCGCGTAGGTTTTGGCGAGGAGTCGGTGGTAGATGCGGGCCGAGGATGTCGGTCCCGGTCTTTTCGTTTCTTAGGAGTCTGCGATGTCGGTAGTTCCGACGGCATTGTATAATCAAATTTATCGCCGAAAAAGTCCTCAGCGAACTCCGCCCGGCGCCTGAGAGTGCGCTTATTGAAGCGAGCACAAGCGGCACAGGCCAAGACGTCGTGGTCTGGGCCAAGGCAAGGAAGGCAGTAAGAGTGGAAATCCTTGAGGTATTTGTTAACCACAAGACAAACAATTGTTAACTTTTTCAGTAATTTCTGACATCGGCTGAGGCAAGAAAAGGTCCCCAACGGGGTACTTAGCTTTTTTGATGACTTCGGATTCGAAGAATACAGGAGCTGACCGACCGGCACTTGAACTGCTTCTGCTTCGGGCACCGCGCGGCAAGAAAGACTGAAGAAAATGGCAGCGGCTGATGCTTATATACTCCAGCCGCTCTGACGGAGAGAAATGCGACATCAGCCGACGTCGGACCCAGACTTTGGAATCCGGCCGACTGAGGGCTGCCTGAGGCAGGACAACCCATATGTTATGACTGCAGTTGCATTCTTGAAGGACATCATGATGAACATCAGCAAGGGTTACCAATGTTGCCTAGGCCAATCTGGTGCTATAAGGATTGCTGCTGGTCCCTCCTGCCTTATTTTGAGCAGTACCCTTGGGAGTAAGGATGGGGGGGGGGCACAAATGAAGAGACTGGTGCAGTGGAATGAGAGAGCATCCACGTTCCAAGCTAGGGGGGGGGGGGGGGTGGAACTCCCTGCTGCAGAATTTGTGCAGCTGATTGTTGTGTTGTGAGGGAAAGAGGTCCAGTCCCCCAGGCCTAGGTGATTTGGAGGAATGTCCCCTTTTGGAGTTTCCACTCATAGGGGTAGTTTCTGCTTAGATGGTCTGCCAGGGTGTTGTTTAATCCTGGGATGTACTGGGCTATCAGGTGTAGGCCCATGAAGGTGGCGGTCTGCCAGAGGCTCATGGCTAGTCAGCAGAGAGGGTAGGAGCGTGTCCCCGCTTGCTGATGCACCACATGACTGTGGTATTGTCCGTTTTTATGAGGACACCCTGTTTTACGTGGTCTTGGAAGGATGTGATAGCCTTGTGAACTGCCATCATTTCCTTTAGGCTGATGTGCCAGTGAAGGTGCCTAAGGTTCCAAGAGCCTTGGGTGCACCAGGTATCTAAGTGAGTGCCCCAAGCTAGGTCTGTGGTGATAGTCTGGCCTTGTGGTAGGTAGCTGAAGGGAAGCCCCTTGGTTCTGAGTGCAGGCCTCTGCCCACCAAAAAACTAATTCCTTACGCATGGAATAAGGGGATGTGTGGTCTCCATAGATTGACAGTGCTGGCACCAAAGGTTCTTTGGGTACCACTGGAGTTTCCTTATGTGTAGCCTGGTTAGGGGAATCATCAGAATGGAGGATGACATGTAACCCAGTGCTTCCAGAATGTTCCTTGCTGTGAGTTTTTCTCAGAGCTAACAGAGAAGTAATATGGCAGAAAGCATTGTTTTTTTGGTGAAAGGAAGGCTGTTTGGGAGGCTGTGTCCAGGAGTGCGACCAAGAAGGTGATCTGCCTGTAGGGGTTTAGGTTTGATATTTTCCTGTTGATAGTGAACCCCAGAAAGGTTAGGGTTGTTTGTATAAAGAGCAGGTCCTGTAGTAACTTCTCTGTTGTCTGCTTGGATTAGGCAGTCGTCCAGATGAGGGTAAATTTAGATGTTTTGCTGTCTGCGTAAGACCACCACTGGGGCCCGGCATTATGTGAAGACCCTGGGAGCTGTAGAAAAGCCAAAAGGTAGCGCAGAGAACTGAAAGTGTTGTGAACCTGCTCTGAAGCACAGGTATTTCCTGCAGGACTCACTTACGGGTATATGAAGATAGGCATCCTTTAGGTCTAGAGTGGCTAGCCATGCATTTTTGCCCAATATTGGTAAAAGTTTTTGAAGGTAGCAATTTGAATTTTGGGACCTCTAGGAAGGTGTTTACAGTGGACAGGTAGAGGATGGTTCACCAAGTGCCTTCTTGTCTTGGCACTAGAAGCAGTATGGAGTAAAAACCTTTTCCTGCTCGCTCCTGTGGCACAGGCTCCACTTCCCCTTGAGCATGGAGTATGTGCACTTGTTTTAATGCGTCTGCCCACTGACTTGCAGGTAGATTTTGGTAATCTGTTAAGGTTGGGACTTGTTGAAAGATAAATTTGTAGCCCTGAAAAATGATTTTCAATACCCATTGATCCTTTGTTACAGACAGCCAATTTTGTTTGTAAAGGGATAGCTTTCCTCCTAACCTCTGATGGGAGGGGAGTGGCGAGTCATTGCACGTTCTTAGAGTAGTGACTGGACTTAACTCCCTTCTGTGAAAGTGGTGGAGGGCCACTGCTTAGTTCTTTGCTGGCCTTGGTTTTGTGGTCAAACTGGTCTGTCCCTGTGAGGCCTCCCTTGAACCTGTCTATTGGGGTTTGGGAAAGACCAATGCTTAGAGGGAAAGTTTCTGCTGAATCTGGGAGGTTGAATTTGGGGGAAATCTTACTGTTTGCATATATTTAGCCTCCACCTTTTTAGGTTCATAGGTAGGTCCTATGCTATCTTCCCGAGGGCATTTATAAGCCTAGCCAGTGGGTCAGCTTTCACAACCCCACTGATGAATTAACTAAGCCTCTGTCAAGAAGAGTCAATGAAGTGATCCCAGGAGTGTATTTTCTGTTACCCATCCACTCATCAAGGTTTCTCGTGAAGTGTTAGTGAGGGGCTCTGCCTAATGTAATTAGGAATTTTGTTCCAAAGCATGGGGAGTCTCTGTGACAGGAATCTATCCCTCCAGCATGTTCTATTTATTGTTGTGGCAACATTTAACTCACTAGAGCAAGTGGCTCGCAGTGACTTGGATTTCTTTAGGTGGAGCATGTCCATCAATTCTGAGTGGGACATGGCTTTGTAAGTCAGACAGAGATCACCTCTGAGTAAGCAATATGCCACTGAGTACAGCTGCAGTTTTTGGAGTTGGGCTGCATAAGACATATGTTTGACGCCAGGTACTTTTGTTGTCTTTCCAGCTGTTGGAAGTGTCTTGTGAGATGCATCCCAAATGCGGCATTATACTCTACGAGTCTGATGAGCGACGAGTAGAGGGGCACTATAAAGTACAGTTGTGTACACTTACCATAAATGTAGACGTTAGAGTGTATTCACTGTTGCAGTCATTACATTTGGGTAATCTGCTGGCAGGTTGCCCTCAGTTGGCCTGATTAACAAAGTCTTGGGTCCTGCGTCGGTTGCTGTCCCTTCTTCCATGCCGTCAGGGGTATAAAACATGCAGCCGACACTATTACATCAGTTTTTCTTGCCCCAGAAGTCAGGTGCCCCCCAAATGGGGAGCAACACATACATATATATATATATATATATATATATACAATTAAAAACACAAAAATATACCTCCAAACAAATGCAAATACACCAAAAAAGCTTTTAAGCATAGTAAAGGAAAGTAGAGGTATAGTAAGAGAAAAATGGGGCTGGAGGGAGGGAGGACCAACAGTGAATACACTCGAACATCTACATTGATAGCAAGTGCACACAACTGTACTATGTTCTTCGTGTTTCACTGTTTCAGTCACTACATTTGGGTAGATTCCCAAAGATATGGCTGGGAGGATTGATTCATACAGCATTAGGAACAGCTATAAAGACCTGCAAAACAGCAGTGGCAAAGCCAGCTCTGGATTTAGACAAAATTGGTAAGTGATTATGCTTGAAAGTATGAACTGAACTCCAGATAGCAGCTTCAAGAATATCCCTGGTAGGAACACCTCTGAGAAAGGCTGTAGAAGCAGATGCAGCCCTGGTGGAATGAGATCTGATCCCCTGGGGGATAGGTTTTCCATGGTGCTTATAGCAGAAATGAATGCAATGGCTTATCCAATTAGAAATGGTTTGCTTTGAAATAGCCCTCCCCTCTGCCCCTGCAGCAAATTCTACCAGCAGTTCAGATTTTCTTTGAGATTTAGTCCTGCCCAAGTAGAATCCAAGTTGTCTGTGTACATCCAATGAATGCAGAATCCGCTCCCCCTTGTTCTGTGGATTGGGAAAGAGTTGGCAAATTAATGGACTGATTAAGAGCCACACTGGATACCACCTTGGGCATCAAGGATGGATTTGTGCTGAGACACCGTCTGCATGAAAGATGATGAAAGGCTCCACTGCCATATGGGCCTGTAATTCAGATATCCTTCTAGCTGAAGTGATTGCTAAAAGGAAGGCCATTTTCCAGGAAAGAAATTTTAAGTCTGCAGTAGCAGCTGGCTCGAAAGGAGGTAGAGTGAGTTTCTCCAATACAAAAAGTTAAGGTCCCAGGCAGGGGTTGGAGCTCTCCTGTGTGGTCTCAAGTTTTTGGCCCCTCTGAGATACTGCTTTAGCAGAGGATGAGAGAAGGGGGGGGGTTCTGTGCTGAAATGGCTGAGACATGGATTTTTATGGAAGAAAAAGACAGGCCTTGTGAAGCATCTCAGTTAAGTATTGCAAAATCTGAGGTAAATTGGGCGCTGCTATGCTCATCCCTTGAGACTGATTCCAGGCACAGAATCTTTTCCATTTGTCAGCATAAAATTTTCTATTACTAGGTCTTCTTGCCTCCAAAATGACATCCATCAAAGGTTTGCTGAGGGGTGCTAAGGGGGAATTTAAATGATTAGCCAAGCTGCAAGATTCAATGTTTGGAGCACAGGGTGCAAAATTTGGTTCTCCTGTTGAGACAGTAAGGAAGGTGTCCAAGGCAGGTGCCTTGGAGAAATTTGTGACACTGCGCAGGAGTGGGTAACAGTGTTGGTGAGGCCAGTCTGGAGCAATCAAAATCATGTTTGGTTTGTCCTGTTTGACTTTCAATAGAACTCTGGAGAGCAGAGGCAGAGGGGGAAAGGCATAGACCAATAGGTTTTTCCAGCTGAAGGACAGAGCATCCACTTTCCATGATTTTTTGTGATGAGTTCTTGCGCAAAATTTGCCCAACTGGTAGTTCTTGAGTGAGGCAAAAAGATCCATGTCTGGGCCCCCCCCATTCGCGTGTCAACATGTTGAAAATCCGTGGCTCCAGTTTCCATTTTTGTGGGTCCATGAGATTTCTGCTTAGTTCGTCTGTCAGAATATTCAACTTTCCTGGCAGGAATTGAGCTTGTAGTTGTACTTGGTAGCTCAAGGCAGTGTTCCACAATGCCATGGCTAGTCTGCAGAGGGGGTAGAAATGTGTATCTTCCTGCTTGTTTATGTACCACATAACCGTGGTGTTGCCTGTCTTTACCATTAGTTGTCCTGGTTGAAGGTAGTCCTTGAAGGCTGTCAGTGCATTCTGTACAGCTAGCATTTCTTTTTGATTGATATGAAGGTGCATTTGATTTGGGCTCCATTTGCCCTGAATGCACTTCCCTGCCAGATGTGCCCTCCATGCATAGTCTGATGAGTCTGTAGTTGGGGTATGGGTGGCAGGGGGTGGTGTGAATGGCAGTCCCTTGTTTTGGTGGCAGGCTTCTGCCCACCGTAGGAACTCTAGGTACAGGCAAGGTATGATAGGAATCGGTTTCCAGGCTAAGACAATGTTGACTCCATAAACTTAAGTACCACTGAAGTTTCCTCATATGCAGTCTTGCATATGGAATTAGAAAAATGCAGGAGGCCATGAACCCCAAGGCTTGCAGTATTTGTCTTGCAGATAGCAGGGTTTTTGTGGCCACCTGTTTAAAGTCACCAAATGAATTTGCTTTTCTGGCGTAAGGAAAGCCATCTGGGCAGTTGTATTCAAGCTTGCACACAGGAAAATAATTTTTGAGAGGGTATCAGTTGTGATTTCTGTTTATGTTGTACCCTCGACAAGTTAGAACCCTTTTTACAAATGCCAGATGTTTTAGAAGAATGGCCTGGTTTTCTGCCTGAATTAGACAATCGTCCAGGTATGGATATATTTGAATATTCTGCAAAATGCAATTACTGGAGCCAGGCACTTTGTGAATACCCTGGGCACAGTAGACAAGCCAAATTGGATTCCGAAAACACAACAATGTCTAATACAGGAGGTATAGTCAAAGGCCTTTGCTGAGGAAGGAGGAGGAAATCCCCAAGCCTCTTTGGAATCAGAAAAATCCTGACTTTCCCAGTGGAAATGCTCCCTTAGGGTATGAAAAGTTTCCCCAAAAGAAAAATCCTAAGGGGGAGAAGCAGAGGGAATGGAATCCTCTGCATCAGAGTCCTCATAAGTAGGTATGGACAAATCCAGGTCATTGGAAAAGTCAGAAGAAACAGAGTCCTGTTCGGAAGATTCATAGTCAAGTTCAGCCCTAAGCCTCTTAGAAGGGGGGGGGGGGGTTACTACCTGATTAGAGTAACTAAATCTTCAGCCATTTTGATAATTTGTTTTTTAGGCATAGGGGCCTGCACATATGGCCTGGGCATCGTTTTTTTAGACATAGATCGACATTTAGGCCTTAGTATTGAAGATGGAGTCTGTTTAATATGGAAGTCTCTAGACCTGAATACACCCTCAGAAGCCGGTGCCTGCACAGCGGCTCCGGACCCATCCAAGGTAGAGACATCCGCGGGTTCCATAGGTAAAGCATCTCACGGCATACCGGACTCCGAATGGGTCTCAGCAGAGGCCTGCAAATCAGAAATAGCGGGTATCAGGGGTTGCAAAAGTGCCTCAGTGAGTACTGGCGAACTGGGACTGGCTTAGGAGAAGCATAGTCGGCAGTTTTGGACCTCAATGGCCTGTCTCTGTCTTTTTCTTTGCATTTTTTCAGTATTCCGGTAGTCGGATGGCTAACTGACGTAATTTCCGGATAATTAAAATGTACCGACTAAGGATAGTGCACGGATTAAATAAAGCACAAAACCTACAGCAAGGTAAGTCTTGGTCAGGGCCTAGGCAAGTAATACAGTACAAATGAAAATCCTTATGAGGTATTTGCTTCCCACAAGTAATAAAATTAACAACTTTTACTGACATCGGTAAGGAGTAAGAAAAAGTTTCCCTGACGGGGTACTTGGCTTTTAGTTGAAGACTTCTGTTCTGAAAGTCAAAAATAAAAATTTCAGGAGTCGGCCGACCGGCACTTGAGAAAGTACAGTTTTGTACTTACCATAAATGTAGATGTCCGATAGGTATGCAACTGCAGTCCTGACATATGGGTTGTCCTGCCTCAGGCAGCCCTTCGGTCGTCCGGATTCCAAAGTCTGGGTCCGGCCTCGGCTGATGTCGCCCTTTCCCAGACGTCAGAGCGCCTGGGGTAAAAAAGCGTCAGCCGACGCCATCTTCTTCAGTGTTTCTTGCCCCAGATGCCAGGTGCCCTCTAAGGAAGGCTAAATTTTGAAAATAGAGAAAAAATTCCAGACAAGTACAACAACATAAAAACAAATACACCATAAAAGATTACCCCAGGTAGCTAAAATGAGGGGTAGAAACCCAAAAGAATACCACAGAGGGGTAGGTGGGAGGGAAACCCTGACTGCAGTTGCATACCTATCGGACATCTACATTTATGGTAGGTACAAAACTGTACAATGTCCTTCAAGGATGCAACTGCAGTCCTGACATATGGGTTGAATACCATAGCCAACCTGGGGGTGGTAGGCACTAAGACAAAGATGGTGTAGCTAAAATGCCCTGCAGGACTGCAGAAGCAAACCCTGCTCTGGATCTGGAATATAAAGGCAGGTTGTAATGTTTGGAAAATGTATGCACGGAGCTCCATGTAGCAGCTTCTAAAATGTCCTTTGTTGCCACTCCTCTTAAAAAGGCTGTGGAGGTGGCTGTAGCGCTGGTGGAATGTGGCCTGATGTCAGCTGGCACAGTTTTTCCATGAAAAGAGTAGCAGAATCGAATGCAATTTCCAATCCATTTAGAAATTATCTGTTTGGAAATTGCTTTTCCCTGCAATCCAGCAGCGCAAGCTACAAAAAGCTGGTCAGATTTTCTAAAAGACTTTGTTCTGTCCAAGTAGTAGCGCAACTGTCTGTGTATGTCCAAGGTGTGCAGAAGTCTCTCTCCTTTATTTTGAGGATTGGGAAAGAAGGTAGGCAGGTGAATAGCTTGATTCAGGGACACCCTGGATACCACCTTTGGCATGAATGACGGAGTGGTTCTCAAAGAAACGCTGTCCTGATGAAAAATGAGAAATGGTTGTATTGCCAATAAGGGCCTGTAGCTCAGAGACCCTTCTTGCTGAGGTTACTGCCAGAAGGAAAGCTGTCTTCCAAGACAGAAATTTCAACTCTGAAGATGCTGCTGGTTCAAAGGGAGGAAGAGTTAATTTTTTCAGCATGAAGTTGAGGTCCCATGCAGGCACTGGTGGTTTCCTTGGAGGGTTGATGTTCTTTATACCTCTTAGAAACTGTCTTAGCAATGGGTGAGAAAATACGGGCGGATCAGTGTTATATTTGGCAGATATTGCTGAAGCATGTATTTTTATGGAAGAATATGAAAGGCCATTGTGGAGCATTTCAGCCAAATATTCTAGGATCTGTGGAATACTCATCACTGATGGGTCTTGACCCTTTTTGCTGTTCCAGATAAGGAATCTCTTCCATTTTGCTGAGTAGGTTTTTCTAGTGGAAGGTCTGTGCGCCTCCAGGATATCTTTTACTCTTTTGGAAAGTGTATCCAAAGGAATAGTCATGGAATCTTCCAAGCTGTCAGCTTCAATGTTTTCAAGCTGGGGTGTAGTGTCCTGTAATTGTGCTGTGTCAGAAGAAGAGGCCTTTGAGGAAGGAGCCACAGATTGGTGTGTGTCAAGCTCCGTAGCAGTGGGTACCAGTGTTGTCTTGGCCAGTCTGGAGCTATCAGTATGACTTTCGGTTGCTCTGTCTTGATCTTTAGTAACACCTTGGTCATCAAAGGAAGAGGTGGGAAGGCATATAGTGTTAGAGAGTTCCAACTGAAGGAGAGAGCATCCACCTTCCATGCTCGAGGATGGTATGTCCTTGTGCAAAACTTTTTCAGATGGTAATTGAGGTGGGAGGCAAAAAGATCTGTCCGGCCTTCCCCATGCTTGAGTTATTTGTAAGAAAATGTCTGGATGCAACATCCATTCGTGTAGATCCATGATGTTTCTGCTTAGGCTGTCCGCCAGAACATTGTCCTTCCCTGGTACAAACCGGGATTGTAGCTCTATTTTCAATTGTAGGGAAATATCCCAGAGATTCATTGCCAGTCTGCAAAGAGGGTAGGAATGGGTACCTCCTTGCTTATGTACCACATAACTGTGGTATTCTGTCTTTATTAGTAGATGGCCCTGATGCATGAACTTTTCGAAGGCCTTGATTGCATGCATCACTGCCAACATTTCTTTTTGGTTGATGTGCAGTTGCTTTTCTTTTTGTGTCCATTGTCCTTGAATGCATCTGCCCTCCATGTGCGCCCCCCCCATCCATGGTCTGAGGCATCTGTTATGGTTTGACTTGTATGAGGCTTGCTGAAAGGCAGACCTTTGTTCATCTGGCTTGCTTGAGCCCACCACAGAAATTCCTTTTGAAGGCATGGAATGAGTGGGATCAATGCTTCCAGGCTGTGGCTGTGTTGAGACCATAGACTTTTTAGATACCATTGTAGTTTCCTCATATGCAGCCTTGCATGTGGAATCAGAAGAATGCAAGATGCCATGAAACCCAGGGCCTGCAGGATTTTCCTTGTAGTCATCTGGGTGTGTGTTGCTAATTTTCTGAAGTATTCTGGTAATTGTTTTTGTTTTTCTTTTGTCAGAAACGCCATCTGGGTGTTTACGTCCAGTGTGGCACCCAGAAAAGGTATTTGTTGGGATGGTACGAGACTTGATTTCTGAATATTGACTGTGTATCCCAAGGCCTGCAGTAGGTGAATGACATAGTCCAAGTTTTTTTAACAAAGCTTGTTGGCTGTCCGCTTGTATAAGGCAGTCGTCCAGGTAAGGGTATATTTGTATCCCCTGAAGTCTGCAATGTGCAATTACTGAAGCCAGGCATTTCGTGAACACTCTGGGCGCAGTAGATAAGCCAAAGGGCAATGGTGAGAACTGATAATGCTCTGAGCCTGCAAGAAATCGGAGGTATCTTCTGCAACTTTGATTGGGACATGCAGGTATGCCTCCTTGAGGTCCAGAGTTACCAGCCAAGACCCCTTGCCCAACATGGGAAGGAGTTGCTGTAAAGTCAGCATTTTGAATTTTGGCACAATAATGTAAGTATTCAGTGCGGACAAGTCCAGAATGGGTCTCCATTGGTTTTCTTTTCTTGGAACAAGGAACAGTCTTGAATAAAATCCTTAGCCTTGTTCTGCAGAAGGAGCCTTCTCTATTGCTCTTATTTGAAGTAGGTTTGTTATTTGTTTGCCTCTGCCCTTTGATTTGGTGGCAGGTTTGGCCTGCCATGTCTTGTTGGTAGTGTATGAAAATGGAATCTGTATCCTTTGTCTATTATGTCCAGTATCCATTTGTCCTTTGTAATATTGTGCCAATTTTGTGAGAATAAAGATAATTTTCCGCCCAAAGGTGCTTCTAATTGAGCCCTGGATGGCGGAGTCAAAGTCAAGTCATTGAGATTGTCCCTGCGGAGCAGTGGAAGGTCCTGCCCCACCTCTCTGGTTCGGAGGCTGCCAATGACGTCCTCTGTAGGAGCATCGAGTTTGCCCTCTACCTCTGCCACGTCTATTTTTGCCTCTCTGAAATTTGTCTGTCTGGAAAGGACCAATGCTTAGAAGGCCAATTCCTGCTGAATCTTGGAGGCTGTACCTGGAGGAAATCTTTGACTGTTTGCACTGATTTTGCCTTTTCCATATTTTCTTTAAAACCTCTTGTGCAGTAGCACCAAATAGCTTATGTTTCTCTAGTGGTGCGTCCAAAAGCTTAATTTTCACATGGTCTGGCAATGTCTGTTCCTTTAACCAAGCATGTCTGCGTATGACCGCACCTGTCATTGCTGCTCTACATGAAGCTTCCAATGCATCATATCCACACTGAAGGAAATGGTTGCTAACCTGCTGAGTATTATGAACCAATTCCTGTAACCCCTTTCTATCTAATGGTTCAGGGGAAGCCAATTTCTTTTGCAAGTCATCCAACATGTATTCCTGATACCGAATCATATGAAATTGACAATTTAATGCTCGCATAGAAAGGGTGGAAGATGTATATACTTTCTTGCCCCACCTTTCTAAAGCCCTAGAATCTCTTTCCGAAGGAAGTGGATTCTTAGCAGTAGTGGAGGAAACCCCTTTAGGCCCCTGAGAAATAGTTTCAGGGTCAGCAGTATGGCCCTTGTACAGAAATTGATGCGTGTCTGGGACCCTGTAGTACCTGTCTGGCTTGACAGGAGCAGGGGGGGAGGGAGTCAGGGGAAACACTAGATTCTAAGTACACATCATCTAAAACATTTAAAACTGGAGGAATAGCTAAGGGTCTATGCTAAGGTAGCTTTAAAAATTCCCTTAACCTTTTCCTAGAATCTGAGTATTCTTGGCCTTGCCATTTGAAGTGTTCCCTCATGGAATGAAGCGTTTCCCCAAAGGAAAACTCCTCAGGAGGAGAAGCAGAGGGAATGGATTCCTCCGCATCAGAATCCTCGTAGGCCGGGAAGGCCTCCTCCTGTTAGTCTGAATGTGCAGAATCACCTGAGGCCTCATCGGAGGACTGGGAATCTACCTGCTCAACCCTAGGCCTCTTGACAGAAGGCGGCTGAGAGCCTCTATCTGGATGTGGCTGAGAACCCCTAACTAAAGAAATAAGGTCCTCACCTAAACTTAAAATTTGAGAACCAGAAGTGGATCCCAGAGAAAGAGATCTTGGAGGGAGAGACTTAGCCTGTTTGGCAGCCTTAGCATGCGTGTAGGCCTTAATGGACATAGACACTGGAGGCCTGGCAGCCCCGCGTGCTGGAGTAGTCTTATCCACTGAAATGGTGTCAGAAATATCCTGGGCTACGGTCTCAGAGGGGAGAACAGAAACCGGCACCGAGCTGGCCTCCGTACCGGCAACCGTGGGCGGTGTCGTCGGTCTGTAGCGGTTGTGAAACCGGCTCAGAAGAGACAGAGACACTCGCGGTAGGCCTAAGCGTGGTGTCGGCCGAGACGGCGGGTGTCGGTCCTTATCCTTCCGTTTTTTAGGTAAATGTGCTGTCGGAAGCTCCGACGGCATGATATAACAGAAATCTTCCCCAAAATAATCCTGTGCAAACTTTGTTCGATGCCTAAGAGTGCGTTTATTGAAAGAAGCACAAGCTGTACAGGCCGAGACGTTGTGTTCTGGGCCTAGGCAGGGTAAGCAGTAAGAGTGGAAATCCTTATGAGGTATTTGTTTCCCACAAGTTAAACAATTATTAACTTTTAGTTTTATCTGACATCGGCTGAGGCAAGAAAAGGTCCCCAACGGGGTACTTAGCTTTTTTTTTGAAGACTTCAGTAGCTGAAAACACAGGAGATGGTCGTCCAGCACTTGCGAACTGCTTCTGCTTCGGGCGCCGCGCGGCAAGAAAGAATGGAGAAGATGGCATCAGCTGACGCTTTTATACCCCAGGCGCTCTGACGTCGGGGAAAGGGCGACATCAGCCAACGCCGGACCCAGACTTTGGTATCCGGCCGACCGAAAGGCTGCCTGAGGCAGGACAACCCATATGTCAGGACTGCAGTTGCATCCTTGAAGGACATCTACTTCGGGCACCGCGCGGCAAGAAAGACTGGTGTAATGGCGTCGGCTGCATGTTTTATACCCCTGATGACCTGACATCATGGAAGAAGGGACAGCAACCAACGCAGGACCCAAGACTTTGTTAATCAGGCCAACTGAGGGCAACCTGCCAGCAGATAAACCAAATGTAATGACTGCAACAGTGAAACATGAAGAACATCCTCTACTTCTAAATGCGAACCCTTTAGTAACTATATAGGCTACATAGGATTTCCTAACTACTTTGGCAATACGATTGTCAAACGAGAGATTACTATACTATCTACATTGGTCCCCAGATCTCTTATTACCTCTTCTGTATTAAGGGGGCTGCCACCTATGTGGTAATTCATGGGTGTTTTGTTTTTCTCAAATGGGATGACAATGCATTTTTTGGCATTTAGCTTGAGACCATGACTTTGACACCACGTGTCCGTCTCAGCAAGGTCCTTTTGGAGAAGGTCCGTGTCAGCAGGAGTCTCAATTATGGCTCCCAGTTTGCAGTCATTGGCAAACTTGGTTAGCCATAGTCCTCCTGTGTTTGCTTGTACGTCTGAGAAGTATATGCTGAACAATAGGGGTCCCAGGACCAAACTTTGTGAGACACCACTTGTGACTGGTTTAGAGTCGGACCTGGAGCCCACTATTCTTACCGTGCGAGTTAAGCCAGTTGGCTACTCATTTTGTGACATACGGATTTATGTTCAGGCTAGTGAGTTTTTCTATAATTCTAGATTGGGGAATATCAAAAGCCTTGGCGAGGTCAAGGTAGGCTGTGTGAACCACCTTCCCCTCATCTATGGCCTTGGTGACAGTCTCAAAACAGTCAACCAGGTGTAGTAGGCATGATCTGCCCTTAAAGCTGAACTGGGTCGGGTTAAGTGTTTGGAAGTTCCCAACATCTTTGTTAAGGAGTTCCATGATGATGTGCTCCAAAGCCTTGCAGACCAGGCTAGTCAGGCCTATGGGGCAATAGTTACCAGGGTCAGTTGTGGCCCCTCCTTTGTGGAGAATAACCGTTGCTGTGTGCCATTCTATGGGCACGTAGCCTGTGGAGAGGCTGAGGTTGAACAGTGTGTTTAGGTGGGTGGTTAGTTTGTTCTGTAGTTCGTGCAAGACGCAGCCTGGGATACCATTTGATCCCACTGACGCTGTGCTTTTGGCTTTTGAAAGGGTTGTTTTCACCTGTGCATCTGTGATTTCCAGGGCACTACACTTTTCCGGTATTGTTGTGGGCCCTTTTGATGACGACCTCTGCTTTTGATCCAAACAAGCGGTCTATCCAGGGGGGAAATCAAGCAGCTTTGTCTTTACATGACCAGGCAGTGGCTGTTCTTTTAGACATGCGTGCCTTCTAATGAATGAACCTGCCACAGCAGCCCTACTAGAGGCTTCTAGGGCATCAAATCCACAGTACAGGGAGTGTTTAGCTACTTGAGAAGTAGAGTGCAGAAGATCTGTTAACTCTTTGGAAGTATTGGTGTCAGGTAAAGACGAAATTTTTTTGTTTCATAAGTTCCAAGGTGTGCTGTTGATACTTTAGCATATGGAACTGACAGTTAAGAGCTCTAATAGCCAAGCTTAAACCACCTGTCCAGAGCTCTTGAGTCCTTGTCGGAGGGAATTGGGTTTTTAGATGAGCTAGCCTTGGACCCTTTGGGACCCTGTGTGATGACCTCTGGGTCTGGAGGGTTTTTAAACAAGTACTTATGTTAATCAGCAGCTTGTATTACTGGTCAGATTTTCTAGGAGCAGGGGGTAGGGAATCAGGGGTGAGGCTAGACTAATTGAAAGCATCATGCACTACATCCAGTATAGGAGGGATGGCCAAGGATCTATGCTGAGGAAGATCTAGAAACTCAGTCTTTTCTTAGACTGAGGATAATCTTGGGCTTCCTAGAGGAAATGCTCTGAGTGAGCAGGATTTCCCCAAATGAAAGATCCTCCAGGGGGAGGGGGGAGGCAAAAGGAATGGATTCCTCCGCATCAGAATCCTCAAAGAAGGTGAGAGGTTGCCGTTCCTCATCTGAATCAAGGTAATCTGAATTTTCAGAATCAGATTCTGTGTGAACTTCAGGGAAAGTATCCCTTTTTCTTTTAGGAGTGGTATGGTTACCCCTGATGAAAGTGATGAGGTCCTCCATTTTCAGTAACTGTATCTAAGGTGGTAGAGGAGGAGTAAGATGGTGACTAGAGACTTTTCTTTGGGGTGGACTTGGCTTTCAGACCTTAGTAAATCCATTTGTCGTTGGGATGGTTTTTGCCTTGAATCGGTTGCAAGAACCTCCTCAGAAGCCAGTGCCTGCATAGCAGTTCCGGACCCAACCGAAGCCAAGACAACCAAGTGATCGGATGATGGAGCATTCCCCGGCAGCATACCGGACTCCGAAATGGTCTCTGTAGAGGCCGGCGAAGGAAGCGAATTGGGCATCAGGAGCTGCTAATGCGCCTTACTGAATTCCTGTGAACTGATGACTTGCTTCTGGGACGGCTTGTCTGAAGGCTTAAGTTTGTGTGGTCTGTCCCTTTCTTTATGTTTTCATTTTTTGGGAATATCCACAGAATGCTGACCGACTGATGCCATTTTGTAATGCGAGGAACTATTTTGGAAATGCCTGGCTACAAATTCAGCACTACGGCGAATAGTCCTTGAATTGAAAATTGTGCAGAACAGACAACGGGGGACAGCGTGGTCTGGGCCTAGACAAATAACACAGGGTATGAAAGTCTAGGTGTGGTATTTGTTTTCCACAGCGGAGACCATTATTGACTTTTTCAGACATTGGTTAGTGCAAGAAAAAGGTCCCCAAATGGGGTACTTAGCTTTAGACATTTTCAGATTTAACTTCCACTCTGGCAATGAGCAACCGGCACACATGCAAACTGCTTTTGCTTCGGGCTCCACGGCAAGAAAGACTGATGTAACAGTGCTGGTTGCTCTCCTTTATACTATTGATGACCTGATGTCAGTCCAGACGACAGCAGCCGGCACAGGGGAAAAGCTCGAATCTGGTATTCTGGCCGACCGAGGTCTACCCAGCAGCGATAACCCACAAGTGATGACTGCAACAGTGAACCATGAACATCTGAAAATGTGAGGAGTCCAGAGAGAAGCGTAGGAATCTCCTGTAACTGGCCTTTGTGGGGGGTGTGTGCAGGTAGGCATCCCTGATGTCCAAGGTGGCTAGGAATCCCGGAGGTAAAAATCAAGGGGAAGAGGGTACACAGTGAGCATTCTGGCAGGAAAATATCTAGGATTGGTCTCCAGGGGCCATCTTTTCTTGGGAATAGAAACCCTTTCCCTCTTCTGTCATAAGGACAGATTGAATTGTTCCTTGGGCAATAAGGCTGTCAATAACCAGCTGAAAAAAGGGGAGCTGCTCTTTGGGTGGCTGTGGAATGCCCCTCAAGAAAGGTTGTGATCCAGGTCATGAAATTAGAAGTTATGTACTCACCATAACGTTCCATCTTAGTAGGTGACTTCATTTGGATGCAACCTGTGGGTATCGGATCCGACCTCGGATCCGAGCCGGCCTTTCAAAAGCTTAGGCTCCGAGCTCCTAGCTCCTCCCTCTACCCATAACCCCTTGCCAAGCCCTGACTGACCTCAGATTGAGTTTGCCTATATAATACTGAATAAAGTATCTGAACAAAGCATAAATACTCGCTGTATAAAGGTCAGGGGGATGGAGGCGGGGATAGCTGCATCCAAATGAAGTCACCTACTCAGATGGAACGTTATGGTGAGTACATAACTTCTAAATCTGAAGTAGGCAGACTTCATTTGTCTGCAACCTATGGGACAGAGTCCCCAGCTACCTGAATCTTGGGCGGCCGTCATGGAAGGATGTTCCGGAGCACCGCTGAGCCAAAGGATGCTCTTCCCCTGGAAACAACATCCACCTTATAATGAGAAATAAAGGTATGAGGTGAGGCCCAAGTGGCTGCCGTGCAGATATCATCCAATGACACACGGGACTTAAAGGCGGCTGACGTGGAGACTGCCCTAGTAGAATGAGCCGTAACCCTCTGAGGAGCAGGTCTACCTGAAGTGTCATAAGCCTGCAGAATACAATTAGCAATCCATCTCGATAGTGTGACTTTAGAAACTGCTTTACCCAAAGCAAATTTAGCAAAGGAGATGAACAGCTGATCTGATTGCCTGTGACCAGCTGTTCTGTGAATGTAAAATCGTAATTGTCTATGAACATCCAAGGAATGCAATTTGTATTCTCCTTTGAGTACTTGGGAAAAAACACAGGTAAGTTGATTGGTTGATATTAGATTCTGAAGAGACTTTTGGAAGAAAGGATGGATTGGTCCTGAGGCACACCCTATCTGGAAAGAAGGAAAGGTAAGGCGGTTTGACGCATAGAGCCTGAAGTTCAGACACTCTTCTGGCTGAAGTGATAGCTACTAAGAAGGCAGTCTTCCAGGAAAGGTACTTCAGGTCTGTAGAAGCTGCAGGCTCGAAGGGAGGAGCAGTAAGGGCTTGCAGAACTAAAGATAGGTCCCAAGGTGGTACAATCTCTTTGACTGGAGGCCTCAACAAAAAAATCCCTTTAAGAAAGGTTTTGCACAATTTAGCGTCATGAGGGGAGCTGTCTCATGACCAATGTGATAATGAGAGATGGCTGCCAATTGTACCTTAATCGTGGAAGAACTTGCCCCTTGATGAAAGAGGTCTGTTAAAAAATCCAGCACTGCCGACATAGGTGCTGAAAAAAGATCCAAACTTTTCTGGACCGCCCAACTAGAGAATCTCTTCCATTTACTCCGATAAACCTGCCTAGTGGAAGGTTTATGAGCCGCCACTAGGATGGCCTTGACCGTGACGAGATACCGAGTCCTAATCAAGGATGGAACTGGAGCAGCCAAGCTGTCAATTTCAGGGTGCATAGATTGGGGGCCGGAATTCCCAGAGGGTGGGAGATGAGATCCGGGATCGGATCCAGAATCCAGGGTGGATTCACTTTGTGAGACCATACAAAGGGGAACCAGGGTTGACGAGGCCAGAACGGGGCAATGAGAATCATTCTGCTCCCCAAACTGTTGGCTTTCTGCAGAAGCCTCTGCATCAGAGGTAGTGGAGGGTAGGCATAAAGGAGACCGGGAGGCCAAGCATGCACCAGCGCGTCTCTCGGGGATTCCCCTGGTGGGGGAAGCAGAGCGAAGAAATTGTCGCATTTGGCGTTTGAGTGAGAGGCAAAAAGATCGCAACAGGGTTGCCCCCAGACAGCAAAAATCTTCTTCACTACCTGAGGATTGAGAGACCACTCGTGAGGGGAAAGAATGAATGGTGCGACTGAGTTTGTCCGCAAGGATGTTGGATTTTCCCGGAATGTGCGTTGCTACAAGAAAGCGTTTGGTGGAAATTGCCCATTCCCAGACTCTCATGGCCTCTCGACAAAGGGGATAGGACCTGGTTCCTCCCTGTTTGTTGATGTACCAGACTACAGACATGTTTGTCTGTCTGAATCGCAATAGTCCCTGAAGGAAGAAGGTTGTGAAGTGCTTGCAACGCTAGGAGCACAGCCCTCATTTCCAGGACATTTATATGCAACGAAGTCTCTGTGGGGTTCCACGTGCCTTGGACAATCTTCCCCGCAGAATGCCCCCCCCCCCCACCCGAGGCGAGAAGCGTCCGTGGTCACTGTGGCTCGGGGAAATGCTGCACAAAAAGGTCTCCCTGTCAGAGGCTCCGGAGACCGAAGCCACCAAAGAAGGGAATCCTTGCATGCTTTGCTGACCGCTATCGGACTGTTGAGAGAGGAATAGAGGGGACCACTGAACCTGAAGGGTCCATTGAAGAACCCGCATGCGTAAGCGCGCGTGAATAAGAAGCGGGATAGCTGCCGCCATCGAACCTAGGGCCCTCAGGACCAAAGCTGCTGTCGGAAATGGTTGCAGGACCGCTGCGACATGACACTTCAGGTTGGAAATTCTGTCTGGGGTGAGGAAGGCTCGCATTGACCTGGTGTCTAGCCTTCCTCCTATGAAATCTATAATTTGTGTGGGGTGCAGTAAAGATTTCTCCCAGTTGATAGTGATGCCCAGCCTTGGGGCTATACGAAGGAAGTAGTCCCTGGCTGAGCACAGAAGATGCCTTGATGATGCCGTCAGGAGCCAGTCGCCCAGGTACGGAAAGACCTGTAATCCCTGGAGTCTCAGGTGGGCCGCTACAACCGCTAGTACCTTGGTGAACACCCTGGGGGCTGAGGTGAGACCGAAGGGGAGGACCCTGAACTGATAATGACTGGCTCCCAGCCGAAGCGAAGAAACCTCCTGGACCGTCTGTCCATGCGAATGTGGTAGTACGCGTCCTTGAGGTCGATGGAGCACATCCAGTCGTTCTCCCTCAAGAGGGGGAGTATAGATTGAAGGGTGACCATCCGGAACTTTTGCTTGGTTACTGACAGGTTCAGCAGGGAAAGATCTAAGATCGGTCTTAAGTCCCACGTTTTGTTTGGCACTAAAAGAACCTGGAGTAAAACCCTGACCCGGTTTGATCTAGGGGACGCACTGGATAGCTCTTTTTCTAGCAGCTGTCCGATTTCGATAGCTGCTGCCTCCCTTTGGTCGGGTGGTACATCTGGGAGGCTGCGAGATCTGGGAACTTTGTACAGGGGAATTGTATAACCTCTGGATATCACGCGAAGCACCCAACGGTCTGTTGTGATGGACTCCCAAGAAGTTAGGTGCCTCGAAAAACGCCCCCCGACTGCCTCCAGAGACGGACAGCCGGGCAACCCTTCAGGGCTGCTGCGTGGGCCTATCAGAGAAAGGTTCTCTGGACCCAAAGTTTCTAGGAGCCCCTCTGCCTCTAGGATGGCGACCTCCCTGTCCTCCTCTGCCATGGGAGGACTTGTTATCCGGAGCAGGTTGGGACTGCTGCGACTTCCGGAACCACATCTTCTTCTGTCCCTTTTGGTTCTTCGAGAAGGACCTCTGGGGAGCTGAGAAGCGGACTCCGACGGCAGACAGCGTCTTCCCGTCCTTCTCGCTCTGGACCAATGTTTCGCGAACAGTTTTGCCAAACAAGGCAGAACCATCAAAGGGGCATTCGCGAAAGTCGCCTTGAAGGGCTCTGCGAAATCACAGTGGCGGAGCCAGGCCTGCCGCCTCATGACTAGGCCTGCTCCGCTGGCTCTAGCGGCCCCCTCGGTAGCGTGAGAAAGTAGCCGCATAGATGCGTTAGAAACTGCTCTAAGAGTGGCCATTCGAGTGGAGTATACCTGCTTGTCCTCACCCGACATGGACTCTGGGGGAGATGCAGCGTATTCTTTAATCAAATCCCGCTGCATCCTGATGACGTGTGCCATGTAGTTCAGCGCTCTCAAAGAGAAGGTTGCTGAACTGAAAACTCGCTTCCCAATGCGATCCATCGAGCGGGACTCCTTGCCTGGAGGATGCATAGAGGGACTCTCCTGGGCCAACTCCCTCTTAGTGGCTGCAGCCATCATCATGGCATCTACTGGGGGGCCTTTGCTCCAGTGAATGCGGTCCGCCGGAGGGGAAAGGATACAGTCAGGACGCTTGGGTACAGGCTCAACGGTGTCCGGATCCTTCCACGCTCTGGTGGATATAAGGTCCACCAGAGGGTCGGCAGGAGGGGACACCCAAGAGGTAGATGGGCCCGCCTCGAATGCCTCCAAGAACACAGACTCGTCTGAGGAGGCCTTGGGGGCAGACCCCCCCCCCTGATCCTCAACATTTCCATAATGTCTCCAAATGAGACGTCTTCAGGGGGTGACTATGGGGAGCCCTCCCCTTCATCCAAGTCTGTGTCTTCGGTAACGGACTCGGGGGAGTCCATGTGCCTCCTTTTGCACTTACGCTTCTGAGGTACTTCTTCGGGGGGGCTGTCCAAGGAGTACTCTTCAGCAGCTGGATGTTCCAAGGGAACTACTTGGGACATCGAGGCGGGCTGTCCCTGGGACCGGCTGGTGGGAGCCTGGCCCAACTGCAAGGGAGTGCGGGATGGAGCCGTGGCAGGGACCGGGGGTCCGGAAGTCCTCAACAGTGCCCTTTCCACTACGTCGAAGGCCGAGGGGGAGCCAGCTTCTCTGAACCCCGAGCCGACCCCCACTGGATCCGACAAGACGGGAGCCGAGCCGGAGACCGCCGGATCCGAGAGACCGTGTGCTCCGACCCAGACGGAGCCGAAGACACACCAGCTCCTCGGATCCGAGGCTCGGTCCTCGGCTCGAGAGGTCGGGTCCGGCACCCGGCACTCAAGGGATGGGACGGGTCCAAGGTGCGCCGACCTATCGGATTCACCCACCCCGGATCCAACTCTGCCCGGCGCCGACAGCTCGAACCCATGGTGTGGGTCGGAGAAGGAGCCAAAGGGCGAAAAAGGGTCAAGCCTCCCGGATGGGGGGGGGGCTAGGAGCACTCCCATTTGCATTTGGGCCTGGATGAATCTCCTCATCATCCGGTCCATGTCTGCTTCACTCATGGAGAAGGTAGATCTAGTCGAGGCCACCGAAGCGGACCTAGAGAGCCGCCTTGGGGACCTCGCTGAAGGGCTAGCCTCCTCCTCCTCGGGCCCAGGAGAGAACAGAGGGGAGTGGAGCCGAGGAGGAGGGAAACTAGAAGGCACAGGAGAGGCCCGCTTGGATGGAGGAGCCGAACTAGAGGTTTCAGCTCTCCGTTTGTGGTGCCTCTCCTGTGCCTCTCCTTTCTCTCCCTAGAAGTCTCTCTCCTCCGGCGTCTTAGAGGGAGGTTGAGTCCCAGCCGGGAGGAGAGCCCACAGCAACTGCTTGCTGTGTAGAAGGGCAGAAGCGGCGGTATCTGGAGGAGAAGTCCCGCCAGAACAAGCCGACCTCCTCCCTCAAAGCTCGGGGTTGAACCCTGCACAAATGGTACAACCAGATGACAGGTGTTCAACCCCAAGCATTAACACCGAGTGTGGCCATCCGCGGGACAGCTTATGGCCACACGGTGCACTTAGAAAACTGCCTTATGGGCTTCAGACATACTCTAGCCCTAACAGGCCTAAACACACACAAACCACTCAAACTACGCAAACCCGGGAAGAAAATATAAAAGATAGAGGAAGGAAAGCCTAACAGACACACTTCTATCTAAAATAATCAAAAAAGGTTAAATTTTACAAAATTTTCCTGTCAGAAAACTTATCTGCACTAGGAGCTCAAGGAATCCGTCGCAACTTGAAAGCGGCAAACGAAATCTGAGGTCAGTCAGGGCTTGGCAAGGGGTTATGGGTAGAGGGAGGAGCTAGGAGCTCGGAGCCTAAGCTTTTGAAAGGCCGACTCGGATCCGAGGTCGGATCCGATACCCACAGGTTGCAGACAAATGAAGTCTGCCTACTTCAGATTAACCCTTTTCTATGAAGGCTAGGATCCACCTGTCTGAGGTACTGGTTTTCCAAACAGGGAGACGGTGAGAGAGTCTTAGGGAAAGGAGAGTAGAAAGTACAGTTTTGTACCTACCATAAATGTAGATGTCTGAGAGGAATGCATCTGCAGTCCTTACAAATGGGTTGTCCTGTCGTCAGGCAGCCCTTCGATCGGCCGGATTCCAAAGTCTGGGTCTGGCTTCGGCTGGTGTCGCACATCACCCGACGTCATAGCTGCAGTTATTCGGGTATAAAGGCATCAGCCGACGCCATTTTCCTCAGTGTTTCTTGCCCCAGATGCCAGGTGCCCTCCTGGAAGGCTAAATTTGGATAAATGCCAATGATTCCAAATCATAGAGAGTAAACACAAAAATAAGCATGTATGTACATATATACAAACAAATACACCATAATAGATCCCCCCCAAGCTAGCTAAAGGCTGGCAAATACCCTAGGAGTACCTCTGAGGGGAAGGAGGGTGGGTAATCCCGACTGCAGATGCATTCCTCTCGGACATCTACATTTATGGTAGGTACAAAACTGTACTATGTCCTTCAAGGATGCATCTGCAGTCCTTACAAATGGGTAGAATACCATAGCTAAACAAGGGGAGGAGGAAGAGTAGTGATTATGGTGTAGCTAGGATCCCTTGTAAAACAGCAGTGGCAAAACCTGCTCGGGATCTAGAGTATAAAGGCAAATTGTAATGCTTGGAAAATGTATGCACGGAGGTCCAAGTAGCAGCCTCTATAATGTCCTTGGTAGCCACTCCTCGTAAGAAAGCTGTGGTAGTGGCTGTAGCTCTTGTGGAGTGAGGCCTGATGTTCTCTGGAGTTTTCTTTCCATGGTAGGAGTAACAAAATCTAATGCAATTTCCTATCCATTTGGAGATTGTCTGTTTTGAAATTGGTTTTACTTCCTTTCCAGTGGCATAGGCTACCAGTAGCTGGTCAGTTTTTCTATTGGACTTAGTCCTGTCCAGGTAGTAGCGTAACTGCCTGTGTACATCCAAGGTATGCAAAAGCCTTTCTCCCCTGTTCTGTGGGTTTGGGAAGAATGTAGGTAGGTGAATAGCCTCGTTTAATGACACTCTGGATACCACCTGAGGCATAAATGTAGGATTTGTTCTCATAGACACTATCTTGATGGAAGATCAGGAAGGGTTGTACTGCCATTAGTGCCTGTAGTTCAGAGACCCTTCTTGCTGAGGTTATTGCCAGTAGAAAAGCAGTCTTCCATGATAAATATTGTAATTCTGCTGTTGCTGCTGGTTCGAAGGGAGGAAGTGTTAATTTCTCTAGCACAAAGTTCAAGTCCCATGCTGGCAATGGTGGTTTCCTGGGAGGTTTCACATTTTTAATTCCTCTCAGAAATTGTCTGAGCAGGGGATGAGAGAAGACAGGAGGATCCAAGCTATACTGTGCTGAAATAGCTGATGCATGTATCTTGATGGAAGAGTAGGACAGGCCTGTGTGGAAGAGCTCTGCTAAGTACTCCAGGATGTTGGCCATGTTTACTAGAGTCACATCTTCTCCCTTTGCAGTACTCCAAATGAAATATCTTTTCCATTTTGCAGCATAATTCTTTCTTGTTGAAGGTCTGCGTGCTTCCAGGATTATGTCTAACCCTTTGGGATAAGTTTGGGTTAATTGCTGTTATGTAATGTTCCAGGCAGTTAGCTGCAGTGTTTTCAGGTTTGGATGCAGGATGTTGTAATTGTTCTGCGTTAACAATAATGGGATCAGGGGTAGTGTCCATATTTGTTCCCGAGACATGCCCCTCAGTAGTGGGTACCAATGTTGTCTTGGCCAGTCTGGAGCTATCAGAATGATCCTGGGACGGTCCTCTTTGATCTTCAGAAGCACCTTGTGCATCAAAGGAAGTGGTGGAAATGCGTATGCTGTCAGGTTTTTCCAACTGAAAGAGAGGGAGTCCACTTTCCAAGCAAGTGGGTGGTATGTCCTCGTGCAGAATTTCTTTAGCTGGTGATTGACCGGGGATGCAAACAAGTCTATTTGTGGTAATCCCCATTCCCTTGTGATGGCTTTGAAGATGTCCGGATGAAGCATCCATTCGTGGGCATCTGTGGTTGTTCTGCTCAATATGTCTGCTAGAATGTTTTCTTTTCCTGGTACAAAGATTGCTTGTAGCTGAATGTTGTAGGTCAGGGCCACATCCCATAGGTCCAGTGCCAGCCGGCATAGAGGATATGAATGGGTGCCCCCCTGTTTGTTGATGTACCACATAACTGTGGTGTTGTCTGTCCTTATCATCAATTGGCCTTCTTGGAGAAATGGTCTGAATGACTGGATTGCCAATTTTACTGCCAGCATTTCCTTTAGATTTGTGTGTAGGCGCAGCTGTTCTTGAGTCCATAAGCCTTGTATGCACTTGCCCTGCATGTGTGCTCCCCAACCGAGGTCTGAGGCATCTGTCGTGATGGTTTGGCTTGGTTGGCTTTTGCAGAAGGGTAATCCTAGGTTTGATTGACAGGCCTGAGCCCACCATAGGAACTCTTGTTTCAGGCATGGGATTATTGGAATTTTGGTTTCTAGGCTGTGCTTGTGCTGGGACCACAAATTCCTTAGGTACCACTGTAGCTTTCTCATATGCAACCTGGCATGAGGGACCAGGATTATGCAGGATGCCATGAAGCCTAGAGCTTGCAGTACTTTTCTTGCAGTTAGGTGGTTCTGCTTTGTTAATGCCAAGAAGTAGAGAGGTGGTAGTTCTTTCTTTTCTGCAGTTAGGAATGCCATTTGTTTTGATGTGTCCAGCTCTGCACCCAGAAAGGTTATTCTTTGGGATGGAGTCAGTCTTGACTTTTTTATATTGACTGTATATCCCAAGGCTTGTAGCAGGTAAATGACTCTTTGTAAGTCTTCTGCTAGTTTGCTTTTGTTGTCCGCTTGTATCAGGCAGTCGTCCAGGTATGGATAAATTTGGATTCCCTGAAGCCTGCAATGAGCAATTACTGATGCCAGGCATTTCGTGAACACTCTGGGCTCAGTAGATAAGCCAAAGGGCAATGCTGAAAATTGATAATGCTCTGATCCTGCAAGGAATCTGAGGTATCTTCTGCAAATTGGTCTTATGGGGACGTGCAGGTATGCCTCCTTGAGATCTAGAGTTACCAGCCAAGACTCCTTGCCCAGCATGGGAAGAAGCTGCTGTAGGGTCAGCATTTTGAATTTTGGAACAATAAGGAATGTGTTTAAAGCGGACAGGTCTAGAATGGGTCTCCATTTGTTTTCTTTTCTTGGTACCAGGAAGAGTCTGGAGTAAAATCCCTTTCCTTGCTCCATAGGTGGTACCCTTTCGACAGCTCTCATTCTTAATAGCCGAGATATTTGTTTTAGAGCTTCTGTCCTTTGAGAAGGTGGTAGGTTTGGCATTCCTCTCTTCCTCAGAGAGTATGGAAATGGAACCTGTAACCTTGGTCTATAGTTTGCAAAATCCATTTTTCCCTTGTTATGCAGTGCCAGTTTTTTGAGAATAATGTTAGTTTTCCGCCTAAGGGTGCTTCTAGTTGTCCCCTGGTAGGCGGTGCCACTGTCAAGTCACTGTGATTGAGTTGTTGTAGTGGTGGTGGCTGCGTCTGTGCCTCGCTGGTTGTTACCTTGCCATTGGCGTCCCCTGTAGGCACCCCTGGATTGGTTTCTGCCTCTTGAACGCCTATTCCTGCCTCTCTGGGCCTTAGAGGAGTCTGGAAAGGACCAATTTTTGGAGGGCCAGTTCCTGCTAAACCTTGGAGGTTGAACCTGTAAAAAATCTTTCACCGTTTGTACAGATTTTGCCTTCTCTTCCATCTTTTTGAGCACCTGTTGAGCAGGGGAACCAAATAAGTTGACCTTGTCCATGGGTGCATCCAAAAGCTTTGATTTGACATGGTCTGGTAATGCCTGTTCTTTCAACCATGCATGTCTCCTGATAACTGTGCCAGTCATGGCTGATCTAAAGGAAGCCTCCAGTGCATCATAGCCACATTTTAAAGAATGGTTACTAACCTGCTGTATGTTATGTACCATTTCCTGAACATATTTCTTATCTAAAGATTCTTCAGAGGATAGCTTTTTAGTTAACTGGTCAAGCATAAACTCTTGATATTGAATCATATGAAATTGGCAGTTCAAAGCCCTAGCTGACAAGGTAGCAGAAGTGTAAACTTTTTTACCCCATCTCTCTAAGGACCTGGATTCCCTTTCAGAGGGGAGGGGGTTTTTAGTAGAAGTAGCAGCTACAGCTTTAGGGCCCTGAGCGATGGTCTCTGGATCTGCCAAGGGAGCCTTGTATAAATGATGGTGAGTGTCCGGGACCCTGTAGAACCTATCGGGCTTAGCAAGAGCCAGAGGTAAAGAATCAGGAGCAGTGCAAGCATCATTAAATGCATCATCTACAACAGAAAGAACTGGAGGTATAGCCAAAGGCCTATGTTGTGGCAAATGTAGAAAGGTTCTAAGTCTTTTTCTGGAGTCTGAAAAATCTTGGCCCTGCCACTGAAATTGTTCCCTCATAGCATGCAATGTTTCCCCAAAGGAAAATTCCTCAGGTGGAGAGGCTGAAGGGATGGACTCTTCAGCATCAGAGTCTTCGTAAGGAGAATAAGGAGCCTCAGGAAGTTCTGAATGTTCTGATTCATCAGAACCACCATCAGAGGAAACTGGTTCAGGGGGCTCTGCTCTAGGTCTCTTTTCTGGAGGAGGGAGAGAGGACCTGTCTGGATGGGGCTGGGAACCACGAATTAAGGAAATTAAATCCTCAGCTAAAGACAGCATATGAGAGCTAGTGCTGGGCCTGGGTGGAGGTGGTTTGGCAGGCACAGATTTTGAAGCTTTGGCTGCTTTGGCCCTGGCAAAGGCCTTAATAGACATGGCTGCAGGAGGCCTAGCAGCTCCACGTGCAGGGGTTGAAATATCCAGGGGAATTGTGTCTGATAAATCCTGGGAGACCGCAACAGAAGGCTGAATTTCAGAAGCAGATTCTACCAGGTTAGAAGAGGCCTCGGTAGAAGGCATGGTTTCAGCTGGAGAAAAGACCGTTTGCTCGGTTTCGGCCGAAACAGAGACACTCGCGGTTTGCTTAATCGCGGTTTCGGCCGAGACCGCGGACCGCGAGTGTCGGTCCTTTTCTTTTCGTTTTTTCGAAATTTGCGCTGTCGGAGGATCCGACGGCATAATGTAGGCAAAATCAGAGCTGAAAATCTGTTCAGCAAACTCCGACCGACATCTGAGCGTCCGTCGGTTAAAAGAAGAGCAGGCTAGACAAGCTGCTACGTCGTGGTCTGGGCCTAAGCAATGTATACAGTAGGAGTGGAAATGTTTATAAGGTATTTGTTTCCCACAAGATAAACAGTTATTAACTTTCTCTGACATCGGCTGAGGCAAGAAAGAGTCCCCAACGGGGTACTTAGCTTTTTAGAAGTATTCGAAGTAGTATTCGGTAGTAGTAATCTCTGGATCTGACCTACCGGCACTTGTGAACAGCTTCTGCTTCGGGCGCCACGCGGCAAGAAAGACTGAGGAAAATGGCGTCGGCTGATGCCTTTATACCCGAATAACTGCAGCTATGACGTCGGGTGATGTGCGACACCAGCCGAAGCCAGACCCAGACTTTGGAATCCGGACGACCGAAGGGCTGCCTGACGACAGGACAACCCATTTGTAAGGACTGCAGATGCATCCTTGAAGGACATCAGAGAGATTTATTCAGTAATGGAAAGTAGTCAGACTACCTGCTCTGTCCTGAAACGCTGCACAAGTCTGGAAGGGGTTTATTGCTTCCTGGTACTCTTTCTGCCTCTGGAGGGAGGAGGAGCTGAATGTATCCTTCTAAATTTGAGTTTTTGAGGGGGGTAATCCTGTGGAATTTGGGAATAGGAGAAAAACAGGTGCTTCAGGACTTTAACTCCTTCCTATTCTGTTGTAGAGTTTTGAATTTAGCCACCTTTGCCCCAAAGAGGGCAGAGTTACCCAGAGGCGCATCCAAACGTTTTGCCCTAATATCAGGTAAGGGCTGTAACCATAGCCAGGAATATGTTCTCAGGACTGGAGCAGATCTGGCAGAGGCTTCAGCTGCACTGTAGCTGCAACTAATGGAATGCCTAGTGACCCGAGAAGGCAAGGATATAAGACTGGGTTGTCTGGGTCTTGGTAGAAGAGTCTGGGATCTCAGTCAAAAGCTTAGTGGCCTGTCCTAAAAGGGTGAGGGGCATATTTAGACATACTAGTTTCATAGTTTATTGCCATGAATGCCAGGGTAGCTGAAGTATAAACGTTTTACCAAGGCACTCCATGGCCTTGCTGTCTTTATCTGCAGGGAGAACAGAGGTGGATGGAAGCAGTTTTGAGGGCTTATCAGCTGAAACTGATACAGTGCCAGGGTTTGCTACAGGGCATTTAATAAGAAATTTGCCCCCCTCAGGGACCTTCTAGAATGTGTCAGGCCTCAAAGGGGCAGGGGGCCCTGAATCAGGATTCACACATGCTGCATTAAAAGCATTCAGAAAAGCTGGCAAAACTGGAGGTATAGCTGAGGGAGCAGGAGTGCACACTTGTAGAAGTTCATAGTACCTTTTCTGAACTTCTGTCATCACAGCAGAATCCCACTTAAAGAAACCCCTCATTTTGGAAATGAGTCTCACCCAAAGGTGAGATCCTCACTTGGAGAATCTGTCTCAACAGAATCTTCCTCTGGGGAGGCATAACCGAAGAGGAGATGGTAATTGGAAGACATATGACAGGGAATCCTCTGAAGTGGAGTCAGAGGAATCCTCAGCTTCAGGTTGAGAAATATCTGGAGCCTGTGACCTATGGCTAATTACTGGGGGAGCCACTGGGGTGGATGAGGGTGTGGCAGGCCCATGAGCCATAAAGGCATTGAAGAGGCTCTGAGAAAAAGCCTGCCAGTCTGGCTCTGTACAGAGGAAGAAACATGCTTTGTTTGCAGTTTTCTTTTCAAGGAAGACCTAGATGGTGTAGGGGCCAAGGTAAGCCTAGGCTCACTAGCATCTTTAATAATGGAAAGACCTGTATGGGTGGCTGGTACAGAGGTTCCCCCTCACCACTGGTAGTCAACATCTGTGATACTCTGAGGGCGTGCCTTCCACTGTGGGTTCTGCAGCTTACCCCAGCTGTACCCATATCGGCAGCGACCAAACGTTCCTACAGGCCGTCAGCCACAGGAGGAATGTTGGGTGGAGGAGGTGCAGCAATAGATTCAGGCCTAACAACTTTGGCATTTTTCTAAGGTGGCTCCACAGGCTGACCGGACAGCCCCTCCATAGCTAAAGGTAAGCGCTTAACGAGTTGAATTTCTAAACATTCAAGGCATGCAGGTGACTGCATAAGGTTTTAGGGACAAAGGTCTGACAGATGGAGCAGGACTTAGTCATGTGTAGGCGCTAAACAGAAGAGGCAAAGCTCACAGGCGTCCTTATGGGGGATCTGACAACTGCACCTACACTTTCACTTCCTGGATGACATGAACCTAAACAGGCATGCAGTGACCCAAAAAAAAAAGTCCCCAACTGGGTACTTACGTTTGAAAAGATGATCTGACAGCTGGTACAGCAGGAAAAGTACAGTTGTGTACACTTAACATAAATGTGGATGTTTTAGTGTATTCACTGTTGCAGTTATCACCTGTGAGTTATCCCTGCTGTGGTAGCCCTCAGCCGGCCCAAGTAACAGAGTCAATGTTTTTCTGTGTCGGCTGCTGTCGTTTATTGACTGACGTCAGGGTCGTCAGTGCTATAAAGCAAGGCACCCGATGCCATTACACCAGTTTTTCTTGCCCTAAGCAGTCAGGAGCCCAAGGAAATAAGGTGAAGTGGTTCAGGTGGCTAAAAGCCACCATAAGGAGCTTATTTCTCCCTATGGAAAAAGGATACAAGGGGGAAGGAGGGAGGGAAAAGTACAGTTGTGTACACTTACCATAAATGTAGATGTTAGAGTGTATTCACTGTTGCAGTCATCACACTTCCGTTATCTGCCTGCAGGTAGCCCTCAGTCGGCCTGAACACCAGAGTCTTGGGATTTCTGCAGCGGATTCTGTCGCCTCTTCCATGACGTCAGGACATCAAAGATATAAAACATGCAGCCGAAGCCATTACATCAGTTTTTCTTGACCCAAATGTCAGGAGCCACCAAAATAGGAAGCTATTACATGGTGTGGAACACCTCCAGTAAAAAGTAAATACCCCTGCTGTAAAGGATGGCCATAAAGAGGATAGGTAGAAAGGATAGAGAAAGCCAGGGGGCTGGAGGGAGGGAACCCAGGACTGCAGCAGTGAATACTCTCTAACATCTACATTTATGGTAAGTGTACACAACTGTACTATGTTCTTAAGTGTTTCACTGTTGCAGTCATCACACTTGGGTTGATTCCCAAAGCTGAGAAAGGGTGGAGGCAGTCAAGAAGTTTTAGGGCTGGCTATCAGGCCTTGTAAGACTGCTGTAGCAAACCCAGCTGTGGATTTAGAAAAAATAGGTAAGTGGTAATGTTTCGTGAAGGTGTGAACAACACTCCATGTAGCAGCTTCCAGGACGTCCCTGTAGGGACTCCCCTGAGAAATGCTGTAGAGGTTGAATTAGCCCTAGTGGAATGCGTTTCTGATGCCCTGTGGAGTAGGTTTTCCATGGTGCTTGTAGCAGAAATGGATGCAGTGTGCTATCCATCTGGAAATGGTTTGTTTTGAAATGGCCTTGCCTTCTGCCCCTGTAGCAAAGGTGACTAGCAGTTGGTCAGATTTTCTGAAAGGTTTAGTCCTGTCAAGGTAGACCCTGAGCTGTCTGTGCAGGTCCAAGGAGTGCAGGACCCTTATCCCTTTATTCTGAGGATTAGGGAAGAAGGTTGGCAAATGGATGGATTGGTTTAGAGCCACATTGGATACCACCATGGGCATAAAAGGATGGGTTAGTCCTTTGGGAGACCCAGTCAGCATGGAAAATAATGAAGGTTTCCACAGCCATTAGTGCCTGCAACTCAAGACGCTCTTCTTACTGAAGTAATGGCTAAAAGCAAGGCTATTTTCCGAGAGAGGAATTTTAACTCTCCTGAAGCTGCAGGTTCAAAAGGGGAAAGCGTGAGCTTTTCCAGTACAAAGTTAAGGTCCCAGGCAGAGGTGGGAGCTCTCCTAGGGGGGACTTAAATTGTTAGCCCCTCTCTGGAACTGTTTGATGAGAGAGTGAGAAAAGAGAGGTGGCTCGGTATTATAATGAGCTGAGATGGCAGAGGCATGAATCTTAATGGATGAAAAGGATAGGCCTCTGTGGAGCAGCTCTGCTAGGTAATCGAGGATTTGAGATAAGGTGGGTACGGCTGTGTCCTTTCCTTGAGACTGAAGTTAAATATCTTTTCCACTTTTCAGCACAGGATTTCCTAGTACTAGGCCTTCTGGCCTCAAGGATGGCATCCAGCACCGGTTTGCGGAGGGGCGCTGGTGGTGTATTCAGGGGATAAAACCAACCTGCAAGGTTTAGGGTTTGCAGCTGTGGATGCAAAATCTGCCCCTCCTGCTGAGACAGCAGGGAAGGTGTCTGATGTAGGTGCCAGGGTGGCACTGCTGTCAGACTGAGTTGAAGTGGGTACCACTGCTGGTGTGGCCAGTCTGGGGCAATAAGGATTGCCCTTGACCTGTCCTGTCTAATATTGAGTAGTACTTTTGACAGTAGGGACAGAGGAGGAAAGGCATAAATGGAGGAGTTTTCCCATGAAAAGGGTAAGGCACCCACCTTTCAGGCCCTGCTGTGAGGGTTCCTGGTGCAGAACTTGCTCAACTGGTGGTTCTGGGGGAGGCAAAGAGGTCCACCTCCATTGTCCCCCACCTCTGGATTAGAAGTTTGAATGAGTTGGGTTCCAGTTTCCACTCGTGTGGGTCCAGTAGATTTCTGCTCAAGTCTGCCAGTGACATTTGTTTGCCTGGCAGGAAATGAGATTGTAGGTGCACTTGGTTGCTCAAGGCTGTGTTCCACAAGCCATGGCTAACCTCCAGAGTGGGTAAGTATGTGTCCCCCCCCCCTGCTTGTTTAAGTACCACATAACTGTGGTGGTGTTTGTCTATCAGGAGCTGTCCTGGAAGGATAAGGTATTTGAAGGCTGTCAGAGCGTTCTGTACAGCTAACATCTCTTTTTGACCGATATGCAGGAGAAGTTGTCCAGGGCTCCATTTGCCTTGAATGCACTTGCCTGCCATGTGAGCCCCTCATGCATAGTCTGATGCATCTGTTGTCAGGGTTTCGGCGGTGAGGGGTTGAGGGAAAGGGAGTCCCTTGTTGTGGTTGCATGTTTCTGCCCAACAAAGGAACTCTGCCCTTAGACAAGGTATGATAGGAATCAAAGTTTCCAGGTCTTGAGAATGTTGACACCAGAGACTTTTGAAGTACCATTGAAGTTTCCCAATATGCAGTCTTGCTTACTGAATTAGCGGAATGCATGAGGCCATAAACCATAGGGCTTGCATTATTTTCAAAACAGTGTAAGAAACTTCTCTGTGTGGAAGATTTTCATTCCATATATTTCTAGTTAATCACTGTATATTAATCAGATTAGACAATGGTAGTAGAAGTAGCGAACGTAAACTCAAGTAAAAAAGTAATAGAATATATATAATTCTACAGCATTACTAAGTATTCGAAAGTAATCCAAGCAAGGAAGGCAGTCTGTTTCCAGTCGAAAATCCTTTATTAAGTACACAGACAAGCGATCCAAGTAAAACAAAAAGAGTAATAATTTCCTCACAAGCTTTCTAAATATATATATACTTTTCATCAGGCATGGGAGTGGTTTATTGTGCTGTAAAACAAAGTGTTACTGGTACACATGTTAAATTCACATCCCTTCCCCCATCAGTGTGATATTCGAGCTGGTTCTGCCCTACACCTAGTAGCGGTCATAATAATATATAGCCCTAATGTACTTTAATGGTACATCTTATTTAACCAAATTAAGTACATTAAGTCTGTAATTTTATACAAGGCAATATACTACATGGCTGGAAATGTATCAACATTAGTTGATTTTGCGATCAAAAATTACATATAAATATATACATATACATTCTGCATGTAAAAATCAGTTTCTATTTTCATAACCTATTGTTAAAAAAGATAGCTTTCGTCCTTCGACTTCTTCAGGTCTGTGTACAAGAATCCTAAAAACCTATATAATTGTATAATTAGTATTGTTATTACCATCATTTTGAATAAAGTGGAAAAAAGAACCAGAAAAAAATAATAAAAGTAAAAAATATATATGTATGATGATGGAAACAAAATATATACTTAAATTTCAAATGATTTAAAATGGTATTTAAAACCAATTTGTAGAAAAAAATATAAAATAAAATATAATTAGTCATGTAAACAATGTGGCAATTTTCTAAGTTTCAGTGCACTTTTAATTGAACAGTAGTAGTTTAGTCCAGGATTTCTAAAAGAGTTCAGCTTTAATTGCCACACGAGTTCATGTTTCTCCAGAATATTCAGGATGTCTCCTTCTAGATCACCCATGTCTAAGCGATCCAAGATCTGGAACTTAAAACCTGTGCGTCTTTTATGAAGAGAAAGGTGTTTGGCTAGTGCATTATTTTTACATCCAGAGCGGATTTCTGACAGATGACATGAAATCCTTCACTTGAGTTTATTTACAGTCTTGCCCACATAGAATGCATCACATTCATTGCACTGTGCCCTGTAAATTACTTTTTTAGTGTTACAGTCACCCCCTGCACTGGTTTTAATGATCTTCTTTAAATAAGGGCAATAAAAACTATCACCTTGCTGTATAAATATACAAAACATACAATTAGTTTCACATCTTTTAGTGCTTTTCTCACATGGTCTAGGTTTAAATTCAACAAAACTTCTAATAGTCTTGGCCTTCCTGTAAACAAATGATGGGGCTTCACCTAAGATGTTAATCAGAAAAGGGTTTATAATGTGACAATGTCCCAGTTTTCTTCAATAATATTTTTGATACTGTGATAATCCATATGTCAGGATGCAGCTATTTTTGCATTGGTTATTCTCTGTGGGATTACTTAACATTTTTCTACTGGGGAGGTTGAGTGAAGGTGCTTCAGTCCTTCTCAGTTCTATAATGGGTTCCAGGATGTTTTTTAAAATCTGACTTTCATAGCCTCTCACTATAAAATCATTCTCCAAGTAGTTCAGGTTTCTCAAAAATGGTTCCATCTCTGTGGTAATTCGAGCTAATCTATAGCCTTGGGATTTCACTACATTATATTTGGTTTTTGTAAGATGCAGACTTTTACTGTGGAGTAATAAGTTAACCCTCTTTGGTTTTATGAATACATTAATGGTGATTCTGTTATTGTTGGTGTCCTTGGAAATCTGCATATCTAAGAAAGTGGCTGAAGTACAGCTATGGGAAGAGGTAAACTTCAGGAAGGGGGTTGTTTGATTGAGGTAAGTGATAAAATCTCCAAGCTGCAAGGTGTCACCTTCCCACACAAAGACATAGTCAATAAAACGTAAATAGCATGTGATATGCTGCATGTAGTCTGTGTTGTTTAACACAAAGTACTCCTCCCATTTGCCCAGGGTTATTCTCTCTGGAAGCCATGGCAGCCCCCATTGCTATACCAGTTTTTTGTTTGTAGTGTTTGCCATTGAAAGTAAAGAAATTGAAGTCCAGTACAAGATTAATGAGCTTGCTTAACTTTTGCAGTTGTGCCTGTGTACCCTGATTATGTTTCTTAAGACTCCATAGCTGCTGTTATACAGTAATTGTGAGGGAGCACTGTGTACAAGGATTCCACATCAATAGTTACCAAAATACTGTCAGCTTCCACTGTAATGTTTATTATTTTCTTCAAAAAAATCCATTGAATCTCTTATGTATGATTTCTTTTCTGCTAGAGGTTTCAGCAAGTAATCAAGGTAAATGGCTGTTGCTTCAGTAAGGGAACCTCCACTTGCTACCACCGGTATATAAGGTGGGTCTTCTCTGTTCTTGTGTGGCTTTGGTATTCCAAAAAATAAGGTAAACGTGGGCATGGGCTCCATAAATTATAAAGATTTTCAGTGATAATTTTTCCTTCCCATAATGTGGTGAGGATTAGTGTTCCATAAATCATATTCTCTTTTTATGTCATCCATGGCAAATAACTCAAAATCTGCTACCCTCTAGCATGTTCGCTATCTTTTGGTTGTAGCTAGTGGTATCAGTCACAAGTATACCTCCTCCCTTGTCTGCCTTCATTACACGCCTGGATTTATCATTGCCTAGCTCAAGCAATGCTTTTCTATCTCCCTGTGTTAAGTTATAAAGTTTTTTTCTTTGGAGGCTTTTTTAAGCAGTTTCCTGATATCCATCTCACATTTCACTTCGAAAGCAGCTAGTGTTTGATGTAGTGGTGGACAACAACTGCTAGGCCTTTTTATAGTTTCATCAATTGGCTTATTTTCAGTGTCATTACTTTTTGCCATGAAACTGTACCCTTAAGTTGAGGTTCCTCACAAACATTTTAAGGTCTATCAGAACTTGAGCAACCCGAAGAAGTCTAGGACGAAAGCGATCTTTAACAATAGGTTATGAAAACAGAAACTGATTTTTACATGCAAAATGTATATGTATATATTTATATGTAATTTTTGATCGCAAAATGAACTAAGGTTTATACGTTTCCAGCCATATTGCCTTGTATAAAATCACAGGCTTAATAATCTACTTAATAATTTGGTTAAATAAGATGTACCATTAAAGTACATGAGGGCTATATATTATGGCAGCTACTAGGTAGGGCAGGACCAGCTCAAATGACACACTGATGGGCAAAGGTATGTGAATTTAACATGTGTACCAATAACACTGTTTTACAGCACAATAAACCACTCCCATGCCTGATAAAAAGTATATATATATTTAGAAAG